>NC_134085.1:28459962-28762993 GCF_000715075.1 Nicotiana tabacum
GTAAGCAGGGATAGAGAATATACAACCTGGAACATCTGAGTACCTCTGAGGGTTACTAACATGAAATGCATGATACATATGTATGTATACATAAACTTTTAAAATATATGTCACTGTGGGCATCATCATCATCATATCGTACCCAGCTATAATAGGCTTGGTAAAAACGTACCTGGCCGTCATAAGGCTCGGTAGAATCATACCCGGCCACGTGGAGCTCGGTAAAACCCAACTGATCAGTGGTTGCACAATAGGTGTCGTACCTGGCCGACTATAGTGCAGCTCGGTAGAGTAAAATAGATACATATATATAATGCATGCTCGACTCATGGAATCACATTCTAAACCTTTTGGAGTGACATAAGGTCGGTATCCTCTGTACACGTTGTTAGGACCAACTCTTCATTATGAACCTTATAAGAATTAGGAAGTACGAGCAACATTGATAACATAAGAATAAGAGAAGAAACATTAACATCAATCGTTCCATAAGAGGGAAAGCAATGTAAGTACTGCTAGCTTCTAAGAGTAGAGTATCTTTGGAAGCTCGTTTATTACATTATGTACAATCGGAGTCGTGCAAAAGAAGAAAAGGGATAACCTCACATACCTTGTATATACTGCCCCAATCACAAGCTATGAAATTGTCACAACTCCTTAGTCTACAATAAGAGAAACGATACTATCGTTATCATTTAAGCGTCATAACTATTATGTATCGACCACAACCTATTTTACGTTGAAACGGACAGCACTTCCCCTATATATATGACTTCAAACCATTCCAAACAATCACCAAACAACCCAAACAATATCAATAATAAACATATTGAGCCTCCCAAAACAGTCCACGCACAACCTAATTACATCATACATACGACGACTACCGTAGTCGTGTCAAACGACCCGGAAATGTTACGAATCACTATCAGCCCACAACCCTATATATATATGGTGTTCCTCCACACCCTTCCACCTCTAAAACTCCACAAAATAGTAGTAAAACACGCAGCCCAATCGTAACACAAAACAGTCCACAAAACAGTCTGCTACAAGTGAATAACTCGAACTCACGGCTTCCGATCACCGTCCCGTGAGTTCTTACATGTATAGAACGAATTACCATGAATTCACAGCAGAGAAAAATGTATAAAAGATGGCAGTAACTTACCTTACTTGTTGGATAACTCAGCCCTTCCCTTGGTTCTTCAAACTGTAGGTTTTACCTTCAAATAGAACTTGAAAGAGAGGGAAAATCGATTAGGGTTTGTGTGGGATTTTTGGGGAGGAGTTGTAGGGGTTAACTTTGGTTTTGAGGGTCTGAAATATGGATGAAATAACTGAGTTCATAACCCCTTAAAAGTTCTCTCTTGGACGACTTAGGTCTTTTAATTTTGTCCTATCATTTTGGCAAGTAGGTGATGCACCTACTTGTCATCTACCAATCTGCACAGGCTTGCAAAAATATGAATATCTCTATACTCTGAGATCTTATTGACAAATGGTTTAATGCGTTGGAAACTAGACACGTAGATCTTTAATTTGGTGGGTATATCACCCCGTAAGTCCTTATAAATTAGGAGAAAAGCCTAGAAACATTTAACCTAATGTTTAAGTAACATTATGAACCTAAGTTGCGACAACGTTTGTCGACTTTTGTTTCATAACTCGTTTGACTTCAAGACTTATGATACGGATATTATATGATTCAAACACTTTAATACATGACCTTGAGTGTATTAAGAACCTCTAGGTTTACCTGAAAATATGAGTTAAAACATCCTTGATTCGTTTAACTTCTAATACTTGTTAATCACCCTTATACACCCTTATACACCCTTGTATCACTTAAGACCAATAGGATTAACTTCTTATCATCTCAAAGGTAATTACTTCTTGAATTTATGTTAACTAATATATGGCATGAACTAACGCGTGTGGATATGGGTTGTAACAATCTTTTATTTGGTTGAACTTTTTCTGGTCATGGTTAAGTATATGATAATCTATATAATCGATTTGAATGAGTTTCGTCGATTAGTTAAAGTTTTATTATAATTCCTGTTTCTATCAATACGATTCGAATCACCTGTGTGTCTGTTCAATTCTGATTATTTGCTATTCATTGTATGTGTTGTAATTCGTGTAGTCGATTGGATAAGTGTCGTCGATTTGTTTTACATGCTTGAATGTTAGAATAACCTGATAATAATTTCACTCATGCTACTTCAATTCTGAATGAATCACTGTTGGAATTTGATAGGCTGGATTGGTTATAGCTGAGGTGTTTAGAGTTTAAATTCAGTTCATTTAGATAATTGAATCAGTGTAGCAAATGGCTTAGTTGAATATTCTGACAATAGGGTACTAAAGTACCATTAAACTAATGAAATAGTTTAAAACAGTAGGGGGGGTTGAAGGCTGTGTAAAGGCTGTGTAAGGGATCATGGGCACCATTTCACAAGGATTAAGGGATTTTGAATAGAAAATAGGCTGCCCATACCCGCGTGGGATTAATAAATAAAAAGAAGTGTAGTGGGGAACAAAACATATACTAGTGGAATTGAAAAAGAGATGATGGGCAAAATTAGTTTAAAAATTCTGCCTAAAATGCTCTTGAGAGCTGGCAAGGTCAGTGTTGGGTGTAAATGGGGGTCTTGGTTCTTCTTTTTGGGGAGACCGGGAAGGAAGAGAGTGGAGGGAGCTTTCACTATTTCATTTACCTTAATTAACTTGTCAAAATCTTAGCCAGTAGTCCAACTGCGTGAGAATCATAAGCAGTTTTAAAATTCTCTGCTTCAAGTTTCAGAGATCACTTTTGAGAGTCTTTAATCAGTTAGGAACATTTCTAGAAAATTGGGAGGGAAGATTCTGAAAAACTGGAGGAGAATTTCAAGAGTTAGTCTAGTTCAACTAGTGCTACCCCATTGAAACTAAAAGAGCTTCAGCTTTAACTGTGGAGTTATATTTTCTAGTTTTTCTTGGCTGCTGAATTCTAGGGGGTGTTTCTGCTTGTGTTTTGACTGATATTTGGTTGCTGTCAAGCTGTTTGGGGTCAGTTACTAGTTGTTTGTGTTGTTGTTGGTATTGCTGGGAATTTTAACTGGTTTTCCTGAGTCGCTGCTAGTTATTTTTTGGTGCATTGCTGTTGTGAACTGCTGTTGTATTGCTGCTCGCATTTCTGCTGCTGCTGATTTCTTTTTCCTCTTTTTCTTCTTATATTTCAAACATCCAGGTACATATCCTGTAACCTTCAAGCTTGTGGACATGAAATGAAATGTTGCTTGAGATAGTTTTTGACTTCTCATGTTTTGTTTTAGTTCAAAAGTGTAAAGCAATTATGTTTATTCGAATTTCATATCACTTGTATAATTGGACTGTTTGAGGTCGTGTAGGATTGTTAAACTCATTTGATTTGTGTGAAGAATTGAAACACCAGTTTTAATCTGGTTTACTCCTTAATTCGTGTTGTAGTTAAATCTGATATTTGGCCTATGATAGTTTAGCATGAGAGGTTTGTGATAGTTAGTAGTAAAAATCTGATTCTGAAATTGTTAATGATATGGCTTGTAGTTAATTTTGAAATAATGGTAGACATGTAAGATTTGAACATTCTAGGCCATTTCAGTATATTAATCATAAAGACTGCATGAAGGTAATACCATTTGCCATGGTTATATGGAGTTGAACTGTTTACTTTGTAAAAAATTAATTAATTGCTGATAGTCACTATTAGGTTGGAAACAATCACCAGTCTGCTTACACAGGTGACAACCCTGTGCCTATAAATTAAATTCGTTGCATTCTCAGTCTTTTGGTTCAAGTTGAAAGCTCAAACGCTGAGTCCTGTATCTTCTGAACTTGGGCCTGCCATAATTCATCTTGCACCTTCTGACGATTTGGGCCTCGCCCCAAAGCCTAGGCCACAGAAACTTCATGTTAGCCTCATGCTAAGACCACGAAGTCTCAATTTAGGCTCCTTGATTATACTTGGGCCTGTACAGAGGCCCATGATGGACTGGTTATCAAATTGAACTGAATCTATTTGAGTACTTAATCACGGTTCAGTGACATGCTAATTAATTAGGGCCTTTTCTTATTATTAGAGACAATATATGATAGAAAAATCGTAGTCCTTTAGGTTGGCTTTAAAATAAATAAGGTGCACCGCTCCAAATAAAATCACAAATCGCGTGGCCCTCTTTAAATGTTAACATTAAGTATTTAGACCTTGGGACATGCCATTTAGCGAATTTCATGGCTTCCCGCAAAGTTAATAATACGCTAGTCGCTTTAGGTTCGACATTTAATAATATTACCTTCCTAAACTCAAGTGCACATTTATGTGACCCACATCCAAATCCCAACAAAGTTGAAATGTGTCAAAAACCACGGGTGCATTTATGTGACGTGGTTCAAGACGTGTTTTCACAACGTTGTAATTCTCTTTAAAAAAAATAAATAATAAAAGTGGTTAAAAGTTAAAATTTGCACATAGGTTCATAATTGTATAAAATCAGATAATTAAGCTAGATATAACAGTTGAGCGACCGTGCTAGAACCACAGAACTCGGGAATGCCTAACACCTTCTCCTGGGTTAACAGAATTCCATACTCGGATTTGTGGTTCGCGGACTGTAATACAGAGTCAATCTTTTCCTCGATTCGGGATTCAACCGGTGACTTGGGACACCATAAATCTCCCAAGTGGCGACTCTGAATTAAATAATAAATCCCGTTTTGATTGTCCTTTAATTGGAAAAACTCCCTCTGCGTCCCTGCGGGCGCGGGTGAAAAAGGAGGCGTGACAGCTCTGGCGACTCTGCTGGGGAGCGAACCCAGAATCTCTGGTTCAGGGTTCCGAATTCGAGCTTAAATGAATTGTTATATTTTGCTTTATTTATTATCTGATTTTATTACATATTTTGTCCTAATGTGCTTAAATGTTGCTTTTACCGCTTTGATATTATCTGAACTGTATATATAAACTGCTACGAAATCCTTCTCTTCTCTCTCTTAAGGAGTGCACGCTGGTCGTGACTTCTTTCTGTTAGTGTCATATCCCAAAATAGAATGGATATTCAAAGGAGTTGCAAAACCGGATGATCTTTTGGTTACCGGTACGCAGTTTCCATCCTCGGCTCGAGTGGTCCGCTCGGGTAAGCCAGGTCTAGAACAAACACCCAGGATAAACCTAGTATAACAAAACCTCATGTCGGATCCTTAGTAGGAACGCTTATTTGCATCATGTGCACTTGACTTAGGGGACTCAACACAGGGGTTGGGTCCGTCTAGGACAAGCGACCTAAAATGAAAAAGACCATCCTACTGCATCCTGTTTGTTTTACGCATTTATTTTGCTGCAAACTTGCATGCTGACCTGCTTCTGAAAATACTAGAATATCGGAAAAGAAAAAAAAATAAAAAAAAAATGAAAAAATGTTTTTTAGTGTAATTTATTTAAACAAGTCTTGTTTTCAGAATTAGGTTATTTTGTTGTCCGAACTGCGCTGGTTTGATTCTCACCGATGTGAGATACGTAGGCAACCCTCATCGGGTCCAACCTCCCTTTTGCAAAAATAGCCAAAAATGTCAAAATTTCAAATCTTTCATCATAAATAAGTCGGGTAATTCCATTCTTGTAAAAAATAGCCGAATGTCCCTGAAAGGATGCCGAAAGGCTGTTTTTGCGAGAACAGCCATTGTTGGTCATTTTCACGGTTTCTGTCCGGTTGGTAAAACACAGCCTTTAAATCTTCTTCGAAGTGCTAAAAGGCCGTATTGACAAAACCGGAGTTTTATTTAAATGTGTGTCCAAGGAGTATTAATCACCCCAAACAAATATGCAGAATGAGCACGGGTCCAAGTTTGCCGGTAACAGTTAGGAGCAAGATCCCTTTGGAGTTGCGCTTGTGGTGGGAGGATTTGGAAAAGTCAAAGCAAGATAAGATCAAACCACATCTGGGAGGTCTCACCAGTTTGTTGAACGTCAGACCCATATGTGACATCATAAAAGCTTTGGTTACATTTTGGGACCCGGCCCACAACGTATTTCACTTCTCAGATTTTGAACTCACCCCAACCTTAGAAGAGGTAGCAGGTTATATGGACATTACTGAGGGGCTAAGGCACAAATATTTGATTGCTCCAAGAGCCGTCAATTCGCACAAGTTCATGGATCTACTGAAGATAAGCAAGGGAGTCCCGTACTTTGAGTTGGATAGGGGTTTTTCTACTCTGCAGTTCATATACTAGAGGTATGGGAACATAGGAGGGTTCAACGATCTGGAAAGCGGGGTTTGCAGTAGAGGGAATCAGACAAAATGGGATGAACATAGGCGGTTCGCCTTCATGGTAGCATTCTTGGGCATTGTGGTGTTTCCTCAGAAAGACAAAAATATTGATTTGAAGGTGGCTGGAGTCGTCAAGGTCCTGATTACCAACAACAAAAGCACGCTTTCCCCTATGATAGTGTCCGAGATATACTGAGCTCTCACAGCCTGTAAAGCCGGGGCAGATTTTTTTGAAGGATACAATTTGTTATTGCAGATGTGGATGATCGAGCACTTGTGTCATCATCCTCAGTATATGAACTATAGATATACAAACGAAGGCTGCATTGAAGGATATAACACGAGGGTTTCAGGTCTCAAATTGCCCGAAGGGTCTGAAGACTGGGTATCTTTCCTTCGCGCCATCACTGCAACACAAATAGAGTGGACCTTGGGTTGGCTTCCTGTTGAAGAAATTGTGTATACCCGCTACAGGGCCTTACTTCCTCTTAATGGGACTCCGAGCTATTCAACCTTATGCACCGTACCGGGTGATGAGATAGTTAGGGAGGTGTCAGGTGGTACACCCAGATGAAGATCTCAGTGTTTATACAGTCGAGATAAGCACCGACGACCAATTTCATGAAGAAACCGTCCGTTATATATGGAATGAATGCCAGTATTTGACGGTAAACACTCGAGTGCACGACCTATCCAGAGGCGAAGTCTCACCGGCTTATCTCACCTGGTACAGAAAGAAGGGCATTATAAGAGATGAACCAGAATGGCCAACCAAAAAACCTCACATTCAAGAGTTCGTTGAGGCGTCACAAGAACCGTGGGACTGGTTGGCCAAAGAGCGCGATTACCGGGCCGAAGTAGGCAAGCTGAGGTAACAGATTAGAGACCTGGAATTTGAAAATAGTCTGCAAGTTGATGCCGACCAGGGAGAAAAGAGCAAATTGGCCCAAGAAAATAAGGCGCTGAAAGCCCAAATCCAACAAATGTGGAGAGATGCTGACAAACAACAAAGGAGTCGGTCGGATGAGCGGTTAATAAAAGGATTGGAAAAGGAAATCGGTGAGTGCCAGGATGATTTGAAGAAATCTGAGGATACCATGGCACAACTCCAGGTACAATGGGCAAAGAGAACAAAAGAGCGCACACAGTACTTACAGCGGGTGAGGAAAGATCATGAAAAGACCATTGTCAGTCTAAAAAGGAAGGTGACCACCCTAGAGAGCAAGGCGGTTAAACAAACCAAGGCTTTTGAAACCGAGAGTAAACACTGTTATAATCTGATGGCCTCGATGGAAAATGAAATACAGCAGTTACGGAGACAACACCTGCATGATTCTCGGGTTTTAAAGGCTGCAGGGGATCAGATAGAACGCCTACTCCTAGTGAAAGACCAAACCAGGAACAAGATTCTGACTATTGCTCGTGCTATTACCAGGAAATGTCGGGAGTGTGAAAACATGACCCGTACTACCTTCTTCTCGGCGGTGATGATATTTGTGAAGCAAATCATGTATGAATTGGAACAGCTGGAAAGGAACCTTACACCTAAACCCACGGCGAGGCCGAATGACGCCCCGCAGGCACCCAAATTTAACACTTTAATGTGTTCATAGTTTGAATCTGCATTTTCTTTTTCTTAGTGTCTGTTGTCCGTTAGAGTCTGTCTTTATTTCACATCAGAGTATGTCAGTAGTTATTGAGTTCGTACTTGGTTTGGTTTCGAGTCGGTTATTTTCCTTTCAAAAAAGCGTCTGGTTTGTAATAGAATGTTTATTAATGAAAAATTGAAAAATTCCAAAAATTATCTTTTTGCTTTTCGCACTTATAGGGCAGAACTACGCCCGGTCTGATTCATGCGGGGACATGATACGTAGGCAATCCACATAAGATTCGACCACCACTAAAAAGAAAAAGAGAAAAAGGCAAAGTGAATAAAAGAAAGGAAAAGAAAGAAATAAAAAGAGAGGTAAAGAAAGTTTCAGAAACACTTAAACAAGGCACAAACAAAGTATGCCGGAATGACGCATGCGGTCGAAGCAAAGACATGTTAGAAATGGTTAAACTGCCTAGGAACATTGCATCCCCCGGCGTGAAATTGCAATATGTGTTAAACTCCAACGCTAACAAGTTTGTTGTCCTTCTCCCGAGATTTTGGATTAGTTAGTTTGTTAGAACGTTCTGGCAGATTACCATTACCAAACAAGATCCAAAGGGCCCGTACTAAAAAGCATGACTAGTTCAGACCAAAGTGTCGAGGATGAAAGGACGGAGAATCAAATGCTGAAGGAGGAAATGGATAAGATGAGATAGGCGATGAAAGAAATGCAGCTGGCCTTAGCTAGGGTAAAAAAAGTGCCTAACCCTCCTGTTATTCCCACTCTCCCACGAGGACACACGCCAGAATACCCTCCCCCCGGCCCTTCGACAAGCTTCCCCAGTCACCAATACTATCAGGGAAGAAATGCCTATGATCCCCAAACTTCACAACCCAATCATAACCCTCTTCCACCAAATGTTCCTGTTTTCGTGGCACCCCCACCAGCCACGCTGCAAAGATCATCTAGCGAGCCGTTGTTTTAGGCTCACGATAACCAATATTACCCCCCTGAACCAACCTTCAAAGCACCCGAGCCTCATACTTATAATACTCACTTCGAGATCCCGGTAGAGACTGAAAAGCCGGCTAAGAGCCCAGAGCAAGACGAAGTGCTTCGAAAGTTTAAAAGCCTGGAGCAGTCCTTCAGGAATATCCATGGGTTAGGCAACCAAGTAAGTGTGGCCTACAAAGATCTGTTCCCATTCCCCGACATTCAATTGTCGGCAGGGTTCAAGATGCCAAAGTTTGATCTATACGAGGGGCACGGTGATCCAATGACACATCTGTGAGGTTTTTGCAATAAGATGAGAGGGGCCGGGGGAAAAGACGAGCTGTTGATAGCTCATTTTGGTCAAAGTCTAAGCGGGTCTGCCCTGGAATGGTACACAAGACAGGATCCTAGCAGATGGTACACCTGGAACGATTTGGCACAAGCCTTTGCAGGACACTTCCAGTACAACCTTGAGATCGTCCCTCACCGTCTCACATTGCTGAAACTTGAGAAGAAGCCCAGGGAAAGCTTCCGAGAATTTGGGTTTCGCTGGAGAGAGCAAGCGGCAAGAGTTGATCCTCCGATGAGAGAGGGGGAAATGGTGGACTACTTTTTGCAGACTCTAGAGCCAACATACTTCGGTTACCTAGTGACATTAGTTGGAAAATCTTTCAATGAAGTAGTAAAGATGGGCGGTATGATTGAAGAGGGACTTAAGTCCAACAAAATCCTAAGCTATTCCGTGATTAAAGCAACAACTCAGGCCATCCAGAGCGGCACGGGAGGTGCGCTCGGAAAGAAGAAAAGGGAAGATGTCGCAACAGTCGAGGCATGTACTTGGCCCAGATCCAGAGGTCCCCCCTCACTACCAACCTAGACCCCATCACTCAAATTACCCACACATTCCATACGGCCCTCCACAACCCTACTACCCACAACAAGAGCCACATTTCTATGTCCATCACACCCAAACTTACACCCAGCCTCCGGCTCGCCCGCAATGGCATGCGCTGTCCTACCAGAATACATATCCACCTCCACAAAACACATATTCACCTCCACAAAAACACATATCCACCACCAAGGGCCTACAGGAATCCTTCGGGACCAGGTTTCCATGGGAATCAGACTCTCAGGAATGAAAGGGTGCAGAGGCAGAGAACATTCACTCCGCTGGGATAAACCTATACTACTCTGTTCCACAAATTGAGGCAGTTAGGCCTATTGAGTCATGTGGAGCCCAAATTGCCAAATCCCCTTCCCAAAAATCTGGACCACTCGGTAAGCTGTGAATATTGTTCGGGGGCTCCCGGGCATGATACTGAAAAGTGTTGAAAGTTGAAGACTACCGTACAAGATCTTATTGACACAAATAGGATCGAGGTCCAGGAGCCAGAGGCACCTAACATCAATCAGAACCCGTTGTCGGCACACCACGAAGCCCACATGGTCGAACTAGTGCACGAATGAGGGAAGCTCAAGAAGCCCTCACAAACGGTAATGATGATCCGTGCCAGTCCGAAAGAAAAGTTGATCAGTGGAAAAGCGGTAGTACAGTCTGAAGGGTTAGAAGGCAAGCCAATGGTGGTGATGGGGAAGAGTTCATCTGATGTTGCCAAGAATCCAGAGCAGTCAAAGTAACGATGCAAGAGATATCAAGCAAGCCAGTAGCCGTGAAAGGGGCATGCACAGGACCAGTTGTTATCAGGCCAGTAATGCAGTTGCCAATAATCAGCGAGAAAGCTGTGCCATGGAGCTACAGTCAAGTAATGGTAATGCATAAGGGGAAGGAAGTTGTGTAGGAAATATGTGAGGCATAAGGGTTAACTCGTTCGGGAAGGTGTTTTGCTCCCACAGAGTTAAGAAGGGCCAATCCAGTAGCGACAAAGAATCCAGTTACCGAGGAAGAGGCGGAAGAATTTTTAAAGAAAATGAAGGCACAAGATTACTCAATTGTGGAGCAGTTGAGGAAGACCCCGACACAGATCTCATTGTTATCATTATTGATCCATTCAGATGAGCACCGCCGGGTATTGATGAAAATTCTGAATGAAGCCCATGTTCCGGATAAGATCTCTGTGAACCATCTGGAGAAAATAGCAAACAAGATTTTCGAGGTCAACAGGGTCACTTTTTCAGACGATGAGTTTCCCGTGGAGGGTACAGAACATAATAGAGCCTTTTATTTGACTGTGAAGTGTGAAGACTCGGTAGTCATAGAGACCGATGATGATAAGGGACCGTTGGTTTACCAGGTTTTTGATACGGTTTTAGTGGACAATTTTCTCGAAGGTGAAAGCATCTCACTTCCCAAAATAGCAGCTGCAACTGTCATGGTAGCCTCGGAGATGTTGAAGAACGGGTTTGTGCCAGGCAAAGGTTTAGGGGCTGATCTTCAGGATATTGTTCAGCCGGTTTCTTTGCCCAAAAATCTGGATACCTTTGGGTTGGGGTTCAAGCCTACAACGGCGGATGTGAGACAGGCCCGCAAGTTGAAGAAAAGAGTCTGGGTCCTTCCCAAGCCATTCCCGCGCCTATCCAGATCATTTGTCAGAGCAGGTATCAGAAAGTTGTCGGTCCCAAAAGTTCTCGGACCACTGATAGGGCCAGATGGAGATTTGAATGAGGGCTTTGAAAGGCTGTTCGCCGATGTCAACATGATTGAAGCTGGAGAAGGTTCTAGTAGGGCAGATATACAGTTTGTGGGGCCTAGGGCCAATATCAACAATTGGACAACTACTCCTCTTCCTACCCTGAGGGAGTCTTGGTAGTAGGCTTTGGATTTTCTTTCTTGTTTTTTGGATTATTCCAGGGTTGTAATCCAGTTTTGTTTTGTATTCGGCAAAGTGTGAAACCCTGTTATCCCGTATTTTAATAAAGTGAAAGCTTTTCTCTTCTTATTTTGTTCTAATTTTGTTTTCTTCTTTTCTCTTTCTGAACAGTTCTCTTTATATTGGTTCTAATGACATGGCATGCATAACGGATCATCAACCCAGTCTAAAAAATCAATTGGATTCCGAACTAATTGTGTGAGCACGTGAGTTTTTCCCTATATGAGAATTACTCCCAAAAATTCAAAACAAAAAAATTTTCCTTTGTGTGAAATTTTTAAATTTTCGAAATTGGTTATAGCTGTTGTAATCGGTTAATTGATTAGGATTTGGATATAGCTGATGGGGGTGTTATGGTAATTTCAAATTATTTCAGGGGTAAAATGGAAAACGAGCCTTAACTTTTAGTGCTCCGTCCACTAGGCATTAATAATATTACAATAGTACATGGTGGGGGGCAAGACATGGGGTAGTGGGGGAATAATGCATTAGTTTAATATAGTGGGGGACAAGACATAATGGAGTGAGAATAATGTATTTGTTTAATATAGTGGTGGACAAAACATGTAGGCATGGGGAACAAGAGAATTAAATAAGAAAAACATTAAGTAGTGGGGGCAAGACATGCAATTATGGGAATATTTCGGGTTAGTGGTTCAAGACAAGAGTCTTGGTTATAAATAGAGTCATTTTTACACATTGTAGGAGGATGATAAGAGGATGAGAGAGGAGAAAGTTGAGAGAGTTGACTGAGTTTTGAGAAATCAGAATTTGAGAGCAAAAAGAGAAAAACAAGCTGAACTTTTACTTGAATAATTTCAGGTTGCTTTTCCTTGACTGTTGTTCAAAAAAAAGAAAACTACTGTTGTCTTGTACCTATCTCTCTTCTGCTTTGACTGTTATTGCATTTTGGTGTTGCTGGGTTTCAATCGGTTACTAGTTTATTCTTGATCATTTACTGGATTCTGCTGGTTTTGCTGTGTTGCTGAACCTGTTGTTGCTATGTATTTACAATACTGCTACTCCTACTGATCTTCATCTTCTTTCCTTTCTTTCCAAATACCAGGTACCCAAACTGATACACTGGTTCATTTTGTAAGCTACTCGAAGCATGAATGCAAAAAATGGGAAAGATTTGAAGCTGTAGTTTAATGTAGTCTTTTCTTTCTTTTACTGTCTGTACTTAGAACATTCTATGCAGTGCCTATGTAAACTCTGGTTATATACTGAATCTTGGTTGTATATATGTTAGCTAGTTGCCTTCACTAGAATCAGGTAGTTGTTGGTTATGTATAACATGGGCACTATCCTATAGCAGTTTAAGTTGTAAACTTCTTCCCCGTAGGCTTTTAGTTTAAAAGGACTAATAGTGTAGTTGTAACATTCTGCTAGTTCAATTTGTTCGATTAAACAGCATGTTCCAAATACACATCAGGCCTTAGGTTGATTACTCAATAGTTCAAACTATTTTAGTTAACAACTTGCTCATCTAAATTCGTTAAAAACGGGTTTCATTAGGTATCACTTTCATTTCGGATTCTTAAAGTTTGAACACGTGTAGAATCATTTAGCTAAGCCCAACATCTAAATAAGGATGGCACATGTCCAGTTTTACTCCTTATATATTGGACCTGGGCCCATAATTGTTAACCGACTGCCCTTATTGTATCATTTTCGGATTTAACGACTCACTTTCGAAACTCAACTATAATAACTCATGAGCATGTAAATAAGTTAGAACTCTTTTTCTTTCATTATAGAGACGAACGAAATAGAAAACATAGTCACTATATGTCAATCCTTTTAAAATAAAAATGAGGCGTGCCTTGCCAAACAAAAATGCACAAGCTGTGGGGCCCTCTATATGTGTTTGTAAAGTTGCTTAGACTCCGGGACAAGCCTTTTACCAAAGTTTCACAGCATTGCCCATAATAACGATACGCCAATCGCTTAGGGCGCGTTTTTAATAAAATTACTTCCCTAAGTATGGATGTGCATTTATGCAACCCAAATTCAAATCTCAACAGAGTCGAAACGTGTCTATGACCACGGGTACATTGATTGTGACGAGGTTCGGATACGATTTCACGACGTTGCAATTCTATTAAAAAATAATAATAAAAGCAGTTTAAATTTAATAAAAGCACACAAGTTATAACATGTATTAAAATCAAATATAATTAGCCATTATAACAATTTAAGCGATCGTGCTAGAACCACGGGATCCGTGGGTGCCTAACACCTTCCCTCGAGTCAACAGAATTCCTTACTTAGAATTTCTGGTTCGCAGACTTCATTTGGAAAGTCGAATATTTTTCTCGATTTGGGATTCAAGATAAACCCGTGACTTGGGACACCAAAAGCCAAACCTTTCCCAAGTGGCGACTCTGAATTAAATAAATAATCCCATTTTCGAATAATGTCACTTAAATTGGAACAACTCCCCTCACGCATTTATCCTTCGGGGTAGGCGCGCAAAAAGGAGGTGTGACAGCTCTGGCGACTCTGCTGGGGACAGAATCCAGAATCTCTGGTTCAGGGTTCAAGAATTCAAGCTTAGAATAATTGTTATATTTGGCTTTATTATCTGATCTTTATTACATGTTTGGGCATAACGTGCTAAATGTTGCCTTTTACCGCTTTGATATTATCTGAACTGTATATAAACTGTGTCAAAACCCTCCTCTTCTCATCTTCGGGGATGTGCTTGCTGGTTGAGACTCCCTATTCTGTTAGTGTCATACCTTGAAATAAGAAAGAGGTCGGACAAGTTACAAAGCCGGACGATCTCGCGGGTCCCCGGTACGTAGCCCCCTCCTCGACTCGAGTTGTCCGCTCGGGTACACAGTCTAGAACAAATACCCAGGTTACGAACCTAGAATAACTCAGCTTCATGCCAGATCCCTAGTAGGAAGGTTTGTTTGCATCATGTGCATTTGACTTTGGAGGCTCAACACAGGGGTTCGGTCTGTCTAGGACAGATGTACCAAAATGACAAAAGACCATCCTGATGCATCCAACTTGCTACTTGTGCATTTTTTTCGGACTTGCATGCCGACCGGTTTTTGAATGTCTTGAGGAAAGGGAGATAAAGGTAGTTAATTGCCTGCTTTTAAAAAAATCAACGTCCAAATAGTGTCGAAACTCTGCCAAATTTTTGAAAAAAAAAGAGTTTTGTTTATGAAAAATGGTTTTGTTTGCCAATGGAAAAAGAGTCTTGTTTTTTCAAAAGAAGTTTGTTTTATCTGACCGAACTACGCGGGTCTGATTCTCATCGGATGTGAGATACGTAGGCAAACCTCATCGGTTCCGACCCCAATTTTCAAAAAATAATCCAAAAATATTTTCTTCCAGTCCCTTCTTTGAAAATATTTCCTTAAAAATTTTAAAAAAACAATAAAAAAGTAGTTTTTAAACTCAAAAAAATGGTTCCCTTCTTCCTAATATCTTTCATACAAAAAAAAAAAGAAAAATCAATAAAAATCAAAATCTAAAATACGGGTTTCCTTCATTCTGAAGTATTTTTCCAAAAATCCAAAAAATATCAGAAACAAAAATCCAGAAAAAATTGCTCTTTAGCTGTCTTTATTTTGTAAATATCCATAAAAATTTGAAAATATGAGTCCAAAAATATTTTCGCTTTTCTTTAGAAGTGCTTTTGTAAATAAATAAAAAAAACTCAAAAATCCAAAATATTTTCTTAAAAGTGCCTCTTTCGAAAATTATGAGGCGATAGCCAAAATCCAAAGAAAATGTTTTCTTTCTTATTTAAAAAAAGAGAGAACAAATGAAGATTCAAACAAAAATATTTTCTTTTTTTTTTTTTTACTTCTAAAATTCTCAAAGTTCCAATTAAAAGAAAAGGAATTTTTAGAAGTCTTTCTTTCAAAAAATAAAAATAGAGTCAAATTCAAAAATCCAAAAAAATATCCTTTTCTTCTTTTAAAGCATTTTTTTTAGAAAAATCCAAAAAAAACCTTAATTCTTTTAAAGCATATTTTTTTTTTAAAAAAAAATTATTCCAAAAAAAAAAGAGTTAGTTTACTTACTCTATTCACGATCTCCCGAACTACACAAGATCTGATTCATGCGGGGTCATGATACGTAGGCAATCCCCATCGGATTCGATCATTGCCATAAAATAATTGAGTAAAAAATAAAATAAGAAATTTTTTTTTTTAAAAAAAGTGCCAAAAACAAAAAAAAGGAGCGGCAAAAACAAGATCAAGAGTGGTTAAAGAGAGGCAGGAATAAAAGAAAAGAGGTACATAGTGAAGAGGGCTAGTTTAAGGCCGGGATGAAACATGCAACCCGTTCAAACATATGGTAGAAGCGTTTAACTGTTTAGGTGCATTGCATCCCAACGTGCGATTTCCTATATGTTAAATGCCTCAAAACTAACAAGGTTGTGTGTGTGAGTAAATTAGCCAGGTTCTGTTCAGGTGATTGGTTTTGTTGGTATGCGTTGATGAATGTGCAACCTTTCACGCGGCCACAATATTATCCACAAAACTGAGCTCCACTTTCCAGAAATGTCCATCCTTACCAAGCTCCATACAATCCTCAATCAGATGTTCCCCGGTACAATCTCGCCCAAAAGAGCCTTTCAGAAAGAATCAGTTCACCCCTATTGGTGAATCGTATTCAAGCTTGTTCCAAAAGCTGATTAGGCTAGATCTATTGCAGCTAGTGGACCAAATTCGGCTGAACCCCGAGTCCCCACCGCACTGAGCTGACACTATATGTGAATACCACTCTGGAGCAGTGAGGCATAGAACAAAGGACTGTTGGACCCTCAAAAGGGCAGTTGAAGATTCGATTGAAGCTGAAAGAATCGTTTTTCGGGATGAAGAAGCTCCTGATGTGATGAACAATCTGTTGTCCGCCCACAACAACAGGCCAATAGTCGGAATGATTTGTGAAGCTGAGGAATTTGATCCGGCATTAAAAGCCATTGCAGCCATTGCCAAAGTAGGAGAAAAGCCAAAAAATGATCGCAAAGCATGAAAGTTCCCCATTAGACGGGAGTCTCGGTAGCCAGTCTTGCTATCCTTTCTACGTCCGGATTATCTCAGGGTGTGATCCGGATGTTTTACTTTATTGTCTTACTTTCCTATGTAAACCCTTCTATCTTCAAATTTTTTTTTAAAAAAAAATCAAAAATCAAAAAAATCAAATGAAATTAATATTTCATTTTCCAGGAATGCCTTTTTTTATCTTATCATTTTTCTCATTCTTTTTTTTAGTTATGTTAAATGCAGATTTCAATAACATGACATGCTTATGGACTTCATGCCCGGATCCTAAAACGTTGTCAGACCTCAAAATAATGAATCAAGAATTGGTTCGCAATGAAGATTAGCTTAAGGAAATAAAACAAAGAGTTGGAACAACTGAAGGAAAATTGGTTCTCCGATTGGAAAGGTCCATCCATTGCAACAAGAGTACTGCCAAAAGAGTACGTTGAACTTGGGAAACATCGAAGAAATGTCCTCGAAACAATTGTCAATGCAAATGCAGTCAAAAGGTACTTTGTTTGATCCTTCATATAGTTCTAATATTCTCCGGTTGGGATGACGAAGGCTTTCATTCTCGCTACCCAAACACTATCGACCCTTTGCAAACCCTTTGAGTCGGTTACCATTCTTTGACTACCCTCTTTGGAACCTGAAGGTGTTATTGAAAAATGAAATAAAAAAATGAGAGAAAGAAATTGAATTGAAAAGAAAAATAAAATAAAATAAAATAAAATAATAAAATAAAAAAAAAGAAAAAAAAACAAAGAAAACAAAGCAAAAAAAAAAGAGAAGAAGAGAAAAACAAAACAAAACGGAAAAACAAAAGAAAAAACATAAAAAACAAAACAAAACCAAAAACAAAGTTTGCCTGAACTAGGTCTGACTTGATTCCGAAAGGATATGTAGGCAACCTCTCCTTGGGGTTCAGTCACACCAAAATAAAATCCAAGATCCCCCCCAAAAGTGAAACTGGGGCAAAAGTTATAGTGGTTCGGCGACAGTTCGCCAGAAAGGTTCTAAAGTTGTAATTCCATCCAAGCTCATTTTACCCCAAATCCTGTTCAAGTCCTTCCAATCAATCGGTAAGAATGTTCAAGGATCAGAGAATGTAGTTACTTAGATCCTCGCAAGCAAAATAAGAGAAATAAAATGAGAGAGTCTTATTGGTGAAAACCCACACGGGCATCGTAAGGCGACGGTAAGTAAAGAAAAATGAAAATGAGAGAGTCTTATTAGTGAAAACCCACACGGGCACTATAAGGAGATGGTAAGAAATGAAATGAAAAATGCCAGCTCGTGAAAACCCACAAAGGGCGCCCATGATCGAAAATAAGATCCTCACATCCATCGGTATCAATAGAGTCCTGGCAAGGTTCCTCGGTATTCAAGGCAAAATTGTGATGAATTTTTGAGAGTTGGACGGTTTACACAGATCAGGCATCCATTCCAAAAGGCATGTCATGTTCATTGAAGTCCGCATGTACTCCAAATAAGTTCTTCTATCCTTTCCCCGAAAGGGACACTTCTAGTTTTAAACTCATTCTCCATTCAATTATTTGTTTCTCTTTGAATCCCTTTTGGTCTAACACTGTTCCAAAACCAAGACAAAGAAAGGATGGCAAGACTGATTTACAGGGCTTTCGTTTGATACACGCTAATGTGCAAAAGGCACCCAGCCTCAGCAGGTGTATCAAGTTCGACCTCGACTGGCCATGACGGCCGATGCTCAGGAATCAAAACTCTTGGAAGGAGAAAATCAAATTAAAGTGCCTATAAAGGCAATTGAAGTTGAAAGGGTTGAGTTTCACATGGCTAATCGCCTCAGCGAAGTTGAAGAAACCAAGGTACCCCTAAATGCTCTAAAATTGAAGTTGGAAGAAAGAAGACAGAAAAGAAAGGCCTACAAAGGCAAAATAAAGTTGGAAAGGTTAAGTCCCACGCGATTAGCCACTGCAGTTAGGTTTGAGGATAAAAAATTCCCTGATGCTCCGGAAAAAAAAAACAAATGATTTGCCTGAACTACGTCTGACTTGATTCCGAAAGGATACGTAGGCAGCCTCTCTCTGGGGTTCAGTCACACCAAAACAAAAATCCAATTTTCCCTGAAGTTGAAACTGGGGCAGATGTTATAATGGTTCAACCATGGGCACACCAAATGGTTCCGAAGTTGTAATTTTATCCACAATTCTTTTTACCAAAAACCAAGTACAAGTCCTTCGGATCAATTGCCAAAGGCGGGGGAAACCAAGAAATATCATGGTTGGAAGCCGATGCATTCTAAAATTGAGAGAGTCTTGTCGGTGAAAACCTTCGGGCACCATGAGGCGATGAGAGTAGAGAAACCAAGAATGAGAGAGTCTGTTTAGTGAAAACCGCAAAAAGTACTATCGGGCGACGGTGAGAAGAGAAATGAGAGAAGTCGACTAGCGAAAACCCGCAAAGGGCGCTGTCGGCCGAAAAGATGATTTCACCACAGAAAGTTCTGGCACGTTTCCCTGGTTGGGAAACATAGATCCGTTTTGGTTCATGAGGAAATGCAAGTTCGTGAGGATTCGGGCATCCAATCCAAAAATCATGTCATGTCAGTTTGAAGTCGGCATGCACCTCAGATAAGTTCTTTTTTTTCCCCGAAAGGGACACTTCTCTTTTAAATTCGTTTTTCCGCTCTTTGTTTACCTTTCCTTGAATCCCTTTCGGCTTAACCCTAAATTCCAAAATGTGTTAGAAAGAAAAGGTGGCAGAACCGGTTTCACAGAGCTCCGTCTGGCAAAAGGTGAAGAAAATACCCAGCCTCAGCGGTGCGTCAGTCCAATCCTGAATGATCATGATGTTTGATTACCTCCAAAGCAAAGGCATTAAAAAAAGAGAAGAAAGTCAAAGGCAAAGGTCTGGGAAGCGGAATGAGAACCAAAGCCTTACACGGGCGAGTCATCATGAAATCCTGAAATTTGAGTCTTATCAGTTTGAAAGGGGGTCGCCTTTGAAGCCAATCAATGGCGAAGTTTCTCAACAAAAATGAGGCCAGGACCAAGCAATTGGAATGATCAAGCCACCGAACCAACCACCGTTTTCAAACTGACAATTGTTCTTTGTTTGGAAAATTGAAACAGGTGCAATCCAAAGCAACCGTGCAAGAAGCAGGTGCAACCAAGAGGGAAAAAAAATGCGCAAGTGCAAGAAACAGCTTTGCAGCAGGGAATTAACCCAAAAGGGAAGTTTCCTCCAAATTCTTTCCTGCATTTTTACTGAACAAAAAATAAAAAAAACGAAAAGAGAAATAAGAAGAAAATTCCAAAAAAAGGGGTTAGTGTAGAATCCCCAATATCAACCTATTTTTCGCCAACATTAGGGCTCCAATCCCTGAGTTGAGATTTTAGACATAGGGCCTCCATTCCCTAGTCGACTTTTGCCAACATTAGGGCTCTAATCCCCGAGTTGAGATTTTAGACATAGGGCCTCCATTCCCTAGTCGTCTTTTGCCAACATTAGGGCTCCAATCCCTGAGTTAAGATTTTAGACATAGGGCCTCCATTCCCTAGTCGCCTTTTGCCAACATTAGGGCTTCAATCCCTGAGTTGAGATTTTAGACATATGGCCTCCATTCCCTAGTCACCTTTGCCAACATTAGAGCTCCAATCCCTAAGTTGAGATTTAAACATAGGGCCTCCATTCCCTAGTCGCCTTTTGCCAACATTAGGGCTCCAATCCCTGAGTTGAGATTTTAGACATAAGGCCTCTATTCCCTAGTCGTCTTTAGCCGACATTAGGGCTCCAATCCTTGAGTTGAGCGATTTTCTTTTAGCCGACATTAGGGCTCCAATCCCTAAGTTGAGCAATTTTATTTTAGCCGACATTAGAGCTCTAATCCCTGAGTTGAGCGATTTTTTTTAGCCGACATTAGGGCTCCAATCCCTGAGTTGAGCGATTTTCGTTTAGCCGACATTAGGGCTCCAATCCCTGAGTTGAGCAATTTTCGTTTAGCCGACATTAGGGCTCTAATCCATGAGTTGAGCAATTTTCCTTTAGCCGACATTAGGGCTCCAATCCCTGAGTTGAGCAATTTTCTTTTAGCCGACATTAGGGCTCCAATCCCTGAGTTGAGCAATTTTCGTTTAGCCGACATTAGGACTCCAATCCCTGAGTTGAGCGATTTTCCTTTAGCCGACATTAGGGCTCCAATCCTTGAGTTGAGCAATTTTCTTTTAGCCGACATTAGGGCTCCAATCCCTGAGCTGAGCGATTTTCTTTTAGCCTAAATTAGGGCTCCAATCCCTGAGTTGAGCGATTTTCGTTTAGCCGACATTAGGGCTCCAATCCCTCAGTTGAGCGATTTTTCTTTTACCCGACATTAGGGCTCCAATCCCTAAGTTGAGCACTTTTCCTTTATCCGATATTAGGGCTCCAATCCCTGAGTTGAGCAATTTTCCTTTAGCCGACATTAGGGCTCCAATCCCTGAGTTGAGCGATTTTTCTCTTAGCCGACATTAGGGCCCCAATCCCTGAGATGAGCAAGTTTCCTTTAGCCGACATTAGGGCTCTAATCCCTGAGTTGAGCGATTTTTCTTTAGCCGACATTAGGGTTCCAATCCCTGAGTTGCGTCTTTTAGACTTGAGGTTTCCAATCCCCTCATCAATTCTATAGATTTTTATTGCAATTAACTCACGAAAATTTCCTAGTGAAACTGGGGCAGAAAAATTTCGTTCGTTTGTTTTTTCGTTGTCTGAGCAGGTTTGACCTCGAGGCACATGGATCGAGATGACCTATGGAGTGAGTCTCAATCCAGAATAAAACAAAGGAAGAAAAGAACAAAAGAAGACGAGCCCAAATACTGGAACAGACAAAGTGCGTATCGCTCAAAATATGATTGAAGTCACGAGCTCCGCCAATCCCGCTTCACTCAATGCTGCAGAAATAAACAAGCACCTATAACTTGGGAGCATCAAGATTCAGATCGAAGTCTACAAGCAGAATCAGCTAAGACTCAAGATCAATTTGCAAAAGAATTATAGATAGGAATCTTGTAACTAGTAGTTGATAGGCATAACTAGCTTAGTTTTAATTCTCCTTTGGTGTAATAAGGAGGTCGGTAAAGCAGTAGTAACAACATGCAACAACAGTAACAGCAGCATCGTAGTTCCATGGTAGTCCCAACTACCAAAACTTTCCGAAGTACATTGACCTGATTCATGTTTAGCCAAGGATATGTAGGAAACTTTTGAAGCAAAGGTTCGGTCAAATCTTTCAAAAAAAAATGCTTCACACAGAGTATTCTAACGAGCAAGAATCGCTCGTATCCGCTCACTTTATCTTTGCACGAAAACTCTTCGTGTTTTCGGAAAAAGAGGGGCAGCTGTGAGCACGTGATTTTTTCCCTATATGAGAATTACTCCCAAAAATTCAAAATAAAACAATTTTTCTTTGTGTGCAATTTTTGAATTTTTGGAATTGGTTATAGCTATCATAATCGGTTAATTGATTAGGATTTGGATATAGCTGATGGGGGTGTTATGGTAATTTCAAATTATTTCAGAGGTAAAATGGGAAACGGGCCTTAACTTTGAGAGCTCCGTCCACTAGGCATTAATAATATTACAATAGTACATGATGGGGGGCAAGACATGGGGTAGTGGGGGAATAATGCATTTGTTTAATATAGTGGGGGACAAGATATAATGGAGTTGGAATAATGTATTTGTTTAATATATTGGGAGACAAAACATGTAGGCATGGGGAACAAGGAAATTAAATAAGAAAAATATTAAGTAGTGGGGGCAAGACATGCAATTATGGGAATATTTCGGGTTAGTGGTTCAAGACAAGAGTCTTTGTTATAAATAGAGTCATTTTTACACATTGTAGGAGGATGATAAGAGGATGAGAGAGGAGAAAGTTGAGAGAGTTGACTGAGTTTTGAGAAATCAGAATTTGAGAGCAAAAAGAGAAAAACAAGCTGAACTTTTACTTGAATAATTTCAGGTTGCTTTTCCTTGACTGTTGTTCAAAAATCAGAAAACTACTGTTGTCTTGTACCTGTCTCTCTTCTGCTTTGACTGTGATTGCATTTGGTGTTGCTGGGTTTCAATCGGTTACTGGTTTATTCTTGATCATTTACTGGATTCTGCTGGTTTTGCTGTGTTGCTGAACCTGTTGTTGCTGTGTATTTACACTACTGCTGCTCCTACTAATCTTCATCTTTTTTCCTTGCTTTCCAAATACCAGGTACACAAACTGATACACTGGTTCATCTTGTAAGCTACTCGAAGCATGAATGCAAAAAATGGGAAAGATTTGAAGTTGTAGTTTAATGTAGTCTTTTCTTTCTTTTACTGTCTATACTTAGAACATTCTATGCGCTGCCCATGTAAACTCTGGTTATATACTGAATCTCGGTTGTATATATGTTAGCTAGTTACCTTCACTAGAATCAGGTAGTTGTTGGTTATGTATAACACGGGCACTATCCTATAACAGTTTAAGTTGTAAACTTCTTCCCCGTAGGCTTTTAGTTTAAAAGGACTAATAGTGTAGTTGTAACATTCTGCTAGTTCAATTTGTTCGATTAAACAGCATGTTCCAAATACACATCAGGCCTTAGGTTGATTACTCAATAGTTCAAACTATTTTAGTTAACAACTTGCTCATCTAAATTCGTTAGAAACGGGTTTCATTAGGTATCACTTTCATTTCGGATTCTTAAAGTTTGAACATGTGTAGAATCATTTAGCTAAGCCCAACATCTGAATAAGGATGGAACATGTCCAGTTTTACCCCTTATACATTAGACCTGGGCCCATAATTGTTAACCAACTGCCCTTATTGTATCGTTTTCGGATTTAACGACTCACTTTCGAAACTCAGCTATAATAACTCGTGAGCATGTAAATAAGGTAGAACTCTTTTTCTTTCATTATAGAGACGAACGAAATAGAAAACATAGTCACTATAGGTCAATCCTTTTAAAATAAAAATGAGGCGTGCCTTGCCAAACAAAAATGCACAAGCTGCGGGGCCCTCTATACGTGTTTGTAAAGTTGCTTAGACTCCGGGACAGGCCGTTTAGCAAAGTTTCACGGCCTTGCCCAAAATAACGATACGCCAATCGCTTAGGGCGCGTTTTTAATAAAATTACTTCCCTAATTATGGGCGTGCATTTATGCAACCCAAATCCAAATCTCAACAGAGTCGAAACGTGTCTATGACCACGGGTACATTGATTGTGACGAGGTTCGAGATACAATATCACGACGTTGCAATTCTACTAAAAATAATAATAAAAGCTGTTTAAACTTAATAAAAGCAAACAAGTTATAACATATATTAAAATCAGATATTTAGCCATTATAACAATTTAAGCGATCGTTTTAGAACCACGGGATCCGTGGGTGCCTAACACCTTCCCTTGGGTCAACAGAATTCCTTACTTAGAATTTCTGGTTCGCAGACTTCATTTGAAAAGTCGAATATTTTCCTCAATTTGGGATTCATGATAAACCGGTGACTTAGGACACCAAAAGCCAAACCTTTCCCAAGTGGCGACTCTGAATTAAATAAATAATCCCATTTTCGAATAATGTCACTTAAATTGGAAAAACTCCCCTCACGCATTTATCCTTCGGGGTAGGCGCGCAAAAAGGAGGTGTGACAAATTGTACAAGAGGTTGATTATGATGATGAATCGGAATATGATTAGGATGAAGCCTTCGAAGATATAAACAGAGAGTTAAGTCAGTTTGAAGAGAAATCCAAGCCCAACTTAAATGACACAGAAGCCATCAATTTAGGGGATGCAGATGATATCAGGGAAACTAAAATAAGCATCCACATTGCACCGAATATCAGGGAAGAACTAATCAAAGCACTTATTGAGTTCAAAGACATTTTTGCATGGTCGTATGATGACATGCCGGGGTTAAGTACGGATTTAGTGATTCACAAATTGCCCATTAACCCGGTATGCCCTCCCGTCAAGCAGAAATTGAGGAAGTTCAGGACAAACATGAGTGTGAAGATTAAAGAGGAAGTAACCAAGCAGCTGCAAGCAAAGGTTATTCGGGTCACTCGATATCCTGATTGGTTGGCTAATGTGGTACCATTGCCGAAGAAAGATGGGAAGATCAGGGTGTGTGTCGATTACCACAATCTGAACAGGGCAAGCCCAAAGGATAATTTTCCATTACCCAACATCCATATCTTGATCGATAATTGTGATGGACGTGAGATCGGGTCTTTTGTGGATTGCTATGCTGGGTATCATCTAATTCTGATGGATGAAGAAGATGCGGAAAAGACGGCCTTTATTACGCCGTGGGGGACTTATTTCTACCGGTAATGCCATTTGGTTTGAAGAATGCTGAGGCAACATACATGAGAGCAATGACTACTGTGTTTCATGACATGATACACAAAGCGATTGAGGTATACGTGGACGATGTGATCATAAAATCCAAGCATCAGGAGGACCACGTAGCAGACCTAAGGAAGTTTTTCCAAAGACTTCGAAGGTACGATATTAAGCTCAACCCGGCCAAATGTGCATTTGGTGTTCCATCTGGAAAGCTGTTAGGATTCATCGTCAGTCAGCAAGGCATTGAGTTGGACCCGTCAAAGATCAAATCCATCCAAGATTTGCCACCGCTGAAGAATAAGACAGAAGTAATGAGTCTGTTGGGAAGGTTGAATTATATTAGCAGGTTTATTGCTCAACTCACAGCAACTTGTGAACCCATTTTTCGACTACTGAAGAAAGATGCTGCGGTAGAGTGGACGGTAGAATGTCAGGAAGCATTTGACCAAATCAAAGGATATTTATCAAATCCACCTGTGTTGGTTCCACCTGAGCCGGGAAGACCATTAATTCTTTATCTAACGGTCCTGGAAAATTCGTTTGGCTGTATACTGGGGCAACACGACATTATAGGAAGGAAGGAGCAAGCCATCTATTATCTCAGCAAGAAGTTTACAGGCTATAAGGTTAAGTACACTCAACTCGAGAAGACATGTTGCACCCTAACTTGGGTGGCCCAGAAATTGAAGCATTATCTGTCATCATATACTACTTATCTCATTTCACGCTTGGATCCACTGAAGTATATTTTCCAGAAGCCTATGCCTACAGGGAGATTGGCGAAATGGCAGATATTACTCACAGAATTCGACATCGTCTATGTGACGAGGACGTCCATGAAGGCCCAAGCATTGGCTGATCACTTGGCTGAGAATCATATTGATGAAGAATACGAGCCCTTGAGAATGTATTTTCCTGATGAAGAAGTGATGCATATAGATGAGTTGGAAATATCCAAGGAACCAATATGGAAGCTTTTTTTCGATGGAGCCGCAAATGCGAAGGGAGTTGGAATAGGAGCGGCACTTATTTCTAAAACAGGACATCATTATCCTGTTACGGCTCAGCTGCGTTTCTATTGTACCAGCAACATGGCTGAGTATGAGGCATGCATTTTGGATCTACGGCTAGCTGCAGACATGGATGTCCAGGACGTCTTGGTCTTGGGAGATTCGGACCTCCTAGTGCATCAGATTCAGGGTGAATAGGAAACAAGGGATTTGAAGCTCATACCATATCGACAATGTTTGCACGATCTGAGCAAGTGATTTCGATCAGTGGAGTTCAGACATATCCCAAGAGTTCATAATGAGGTTGCCGATGCTTTGGCCACCTTAGCATCGATGTTGCACCATCCAGACAAAATTCATGTTGACCCGTTGCATATTCAGGTTCGTGATCAGCATGCTTATTGCAACATGTTAGAGGAAGAACTGGATGGCGAACCATGGTTCTATGATGTCAAGGAATACCTCAGGATGGGGATATACCCGGAGCAGGCCACCGGAGATCAAAAGAGAGCCATTCGGCAACTGGCAAATGGATTTTTCCTCAGTGGAGGAGTGTTGTACAAAAGAACACCAGATTTGGGATTGCTGAGATGTATAGATGCTAGTCAAGCCACGACAGTTATGACAGAGGTACATGTTGGAGTTTGTGGGCCACATATGAGCGGAGATGTATTGGCGAAGAAGATTCTTCGAGCAGGGTACTATTGGCTCACTATGGAGCGTGGTTGTATCAGTTTCGTGCTGAAATGCCATCAGTGTCAGATATACGGAGATCTGATTCATTCTCCGCCGACAGAATTGCATACAATGTCAGCACCATGGCCATTTTTTGCCTGGGGCATGTATATCATTGGACCAATTGACCCAGCAACATCCAACGTGCATAGGTTCATTCTGGTGACCATCGATTATTTCACTAAGTGGGTTGAAGCTAAAACTTTCAAGTCGGTAACCAAGAAGGCTGTGGTAGATTTTGTTCACTCCCATATCATCTGTAGATTTGGAATCCCAAAGGTGATCATCACGGATAATGGTGCTAATCTTAACAGCAATTTGATGAAAGAGGTATGTCAACAGTTTAAGATTACACACCGCAATTCCACTCCATATCGTCCCAAGGCGAATAGAGTAGTTGAGGCAGCCAACAAAAACATAAAGAAGATACTTCAGAAGATGGTAGAAGGTTCAAGGTAATGACATGAAAAATTACCATTTGCATTGTTGGGTTATCACACTACTCTCCGTACTTCAGTAGGGGCAACTTCTTATTTGTTGGTATATGGAACTGAAGCAGTAATACCGGCGAAAGTTGAAATTCCATCCCTTCGGATTGTCGCTGAAGCTGAAATTGATGATGACGAGTGGGTCAAAACCCGTTTGGAGTAGTTGAACTTGATTGATGAAAAAATATTGGCAGCTATGTGTCATGGACAGTTGTATCAAAGGAGGATGGCAAGAGCATACAACAAAAAGGTGCATCCTCGGAAGTTTGAAGTGGGCCAGCAAGTGCTGAAATGCATCCTTCCACATCAGGCCGAGGCAAAGGGCAAGTTCGCCCCGAATTGGCAAGGGCCATTCATTGTAACCAGAGTGTTGTCCAATGGCACCTTATGTTTAACAGATATCGAAGGAAAATGCGTCGACATGGCTAGCAATTTTGACGCAGTTAAGAGATATTATGTATGATTTCTTTTAATTGTAATTGTCGTTTGTTTGCATTTGGCATGGTATCGGAGAATGAAATGACGGAGGAAATTTGTTCTTCCATCCAAACACTTCAACCTTTGCTTCCCCTTTTGAGTCTTATTTATTCTTTCATACCCCTCTTTTGGAATCAGTAATGAAAATGAAAGAAAAAGAGAAGACAAAAATAATGATAATAAAGACAAAATAAAGTCACAAGAAAAATAAAGGAATTGGGAACTACATTTGACCTAATTCCTCAAAGAAGGATATGTAGGCGCCTCACGGCTCGGTCATAGTGTAAAATAGTATAACATAGTGTAACAAAAAATAAAAATCCCCAAGCAAGAAACTGGGGCAGAAGTTGTGTTTGTAATTTTGGGAAGGAGGTTTGATTCCAATAGTTGTAATGTTTTACCCATCAAAATTATTTTGAACCTTTTGATACCCCTTTCCTTTAGCTATACACAAAAACCCATATTGATATCTGTGAGCACGTGATTTTTGCCCTATATATGAATAATTCCCAAAATCCCAAACAAAATAATTTTTCTTTATTTTTACAATTTTTGTGCGTTTTGGTGTCATCTACTGATAATTGTTACATTTTATTTGTGCGTGTTAATTTTTATAAAATACAAAAAATACGCATTTTTTGCATTTAGGTTTTAGTTTTATTTTTTAGTATCAATTAGGGATTAATTTGTTTAGAACAAAACATGAAGAATCACAAAAATAAGTTCACTTTTGCATTATTTATGATTTTATTGTGAATTTGTCACAAAATAATTTTTGAACAATTTTAGGAATTAATTAGTCCTTGTTTTAAAACAATCAGGATTTCGTGTTAAGTTTTACATATTTATAAAAATTATAAAAATTATTATAAAAATTGTAAAAGCAAGAAAAGAAAATGAAAAATAATAAGAGTATAAAATTGGTCTTATTTGAGACCCAAAATTTGGGCCAAATGCACTAAAACATTTCAAGCCCAAACGCCTCAAGCATTTTAATTCAGTCCAGCCCAGGTCCTTACCCGGTCTGCCCCCCTTCTAAATGAAACGGCGTCGTTTCGGGGTCCTTGGATCAGGACCGTTGGATCTCATCAATCCAACGGTCCGGAACTAACTAGGTTACCGGTATTTAAGTGTCCGAACCTTCCCCCTACCCCCATTTGCCTCGTCTTCTTCACCCCACCCCTTCTCCTCAAACCCTAATCCGCGCCGCCCCTAAATCCCTTGCCGGCGGTGAACACAAACTATGCCGTTCACCCTGAGATTAACACCACAAATCCCCCTCACTCTCCTCTTTCCATTGCACCAATTGGTTCACCTCGAACAAGGACGAAACTCTTTGAATCTTAATTTGAAGTTTTCCGGCCAAGTGACAAGTTCGTCCAAATCAGTCCAAAATCACACCCCACAACCCCCAGACCTTCCTCAACACCAATCCGTGGTTGTTTTCTTTCAAATCACCATGAAACGACCCAAATCTTAGATCTAAGAATTTCTGGCCAAACCCTAAAACCAAATCCTTTTGATTTCGAACTGTAGTATCCTTAACCATGTGTTCTCTTGTCAGAACATATGGTTAGGGATGTTACGCGTCAAAAATCTGAAAGGATTCAAATGTTTATGACTGGCCAGAATCCCTTATGCCTTTGTGAGTTTTTTTACTGCTTCTTTTACTCGCATGATTGAAGTATTATTTAAAGTTGTTGTTTCGTTATTTGTTCTGTTAATTTTATGGTTTGAATGTGTTAGTTTAAGTTCTATTAATTACTGTTGATTCTGAGCTTGATATTGGGTTGAATGATTATAAGTTCATGGTTTAAGAATTAGTTTTAAGTTCATTTAATATTAATCGTGGTAGCTTAAGCTCAGTTTAATTTCGTTTAACTTGTTTGAGTGGTATAATTGAACAGAATTGGTTCAGTCAGTCTGATTAGCTCGTTTCTGAATGCTAGTTGATTAATTTCAGTTAGTTTCAGAATGGTTTAGGATATTGGGTATAGCTGTTAAGGATGAGGGTAGGTTCAATGATTTTGAAAGGCTTTCAGGGGTAGTCTGGGTATGGAAAAGGGTAGTTCTGATAGGAATAGTAATATCAAGGTATAGGGAAGAGCAGTATAGGTATTGTATGGGTAGAGGAATACCTTAGGGCCTTCTAGAATGAGGTGCAAGTGTAGATTTTGATAATTGTAATGCAGTTACTTGTTTAGCAAGATAAAAATAGAGGGACCAAATTGAAAATAGGGAGGGACTGATAGGAAAATCAGAATCTAGTCTATTCTCTTTGGGGTTGCCTATAAAAGGGCATAAAATGCCTTGGGAAAGGGGGCTACTCTCAATTTTCCTGCCTTCAGCCCTAAGTTTCAATTTAGGCTTTCATTCCTGCTTTTAATTTCAGTCAACATTTCAATTATAAGATTTTATGAAAATAAAAACATCAAAAAATGGAGAAATTCAAAACAACTTCACAGTTTCATCACTAGTCCTGGATTTCAATTTGGGGCTTTGGGGTTTAGCCTGCTTACAGAGGTGCTCAGGTGCAGCTGTAAGGGTCAAGGGTATATTTGAAGCATGTTAAACTGATTTGTGGGAGTCTGCTTGCATATTTGTTTTTTCAAAGCAATCTGCCTGTGTTTCTGTGGTGTAACATTGCTGGGTTTGTTGCTGTTGCTGTTGAAAATAGCTGATTCCTCTCCTTTTCTCTATTTTCATTACATTTCCCAGGTACATTTCCTTGACTCGCATCTATGTAACTCCAAGTTGAAGTGGGGAAAAATCAGAATGCTACTAGAATTTTGTTGCCTTTGGAAACATTGTCTGTTGATTGCCTTTTCATAGTTTAGTTGTTTAAATTGTCTGACTGCTACTAATTGATTTAGTTGGCGTTGATTCGAGCCCATAACTGATTTGTATAACTGAGACTGATGAACTGTCAAGCATGAATTTGATCATTTTAATTAGTAAGTGGATATTTGGGTATTTAGACTCATGTATATAGTCTAGGGTGTGGGCTGTTTAAATTGTGCATTTCATATTTATGCAATTGTCATTTTCAATTTGTTTGAATTCCATAGTATGTTGAAGTCAAATTTGCAAACGTTGTAGTTGATTTGGAGTTCTATACGCATGGTTGATTTTAAGTTTGGTCTAGTATGAATTGCATATTTAACAGCCTCATATTGGGCCAGTTTTGGGCCTGAAATATTAACAGTTGGCCCAGACTTTGGCCAGGTGATAATTGATTTAAGGCCTAGGTGCATCAAGCTGTAAGAATTAGATAAATAAAAGAGTGCCTCAAGGGGATCGACCCCTGGGATGTAACAATTTTATTCAATACGTTAGGAGTCAGGCCTGCATTTGGCCCAATGCGAAAAGCCCCAGAAGCCCGCGCCTGCAGTACGTGCAATGGCGTGAATTGGACTTTAGGGGCTGGGAGCCCATTTTTCTCAGTCTTTCTGCCCAGATGTTCAAGTTCGAATTCAGTAAATTGTAGGCTTAACCAATTAGGACCCTTAAGTGATTAATAGCATAATTATCTCACCATTTAGATTCGGAAAGGTTATTTTAGTGAATTTCATCACTTTCCCCAAAATAACAATACGTTAGAATCTTTAAGCCCGACTTACTTAAAAATTACTTTCCTAAACTCGGGTGCGCATTGATGCGACCCAAATCCAAATCTCGACGAAGTCGAAACGTGTTGACAACCACGGTCGCATTGATTGCGACGTGGATCGAAACGCGTTTTCACAACGTCGCAATTCTTTTAAAATAAATAACAATAAAAGCAGTTTACGAATAAAAGGCACATAAGTTAGCATGTATTAAAATCAGATAAAATCAAATACAACAGTTAAGCGACTGTGCTAAAACCACGGAACCCGGGAATGCCTAACACCTTCTCCCGGGTTAACAGAATTCCTTACCCGGATTTCTGGTTCGCGGACTGTTAACAGAGTCATATTTTTCCTCGGTTCGGGATGCAACCGGTGACTTGGGACACCATTAATATCCCAAGTGGCGACTCTGAATAATCAATAATTAAATCACGTTCCGATTGTCCTTTAATTGGAAAAACTCCGTTACGCACTTGCGGGTGTAGATAGAAAAAGGAGGTGTGACAGCTCTGGTGACTCTGCTGGGGACTCGAACCCAGAATCTCTGGTTAAGGGTTCAGAATTCGAGCTTAGATAAATTGTTGTATTTGGTTGTATCTGATTTTCCTACATGTTTTGTGCTGAATGTGCTAAATGTTACCGCTTTGATATTATCTGAACTGTATATAAACTGTGCCGACACCCTTCTCTCTTCACCTCCGGTGATGTGCTTATTGGTTGAGACTCCCTATTCTATTAGTGTCATACCCTGAAATAAGAAAGAGGCCGGACAAGTTACGAAGCCGGATGGCCTTTTGGTTCCCGGTAAGTTGCCCCCTCCTCGACTCGAGCTGTCCGCTCGGGTACACAGTCTAAAACACTGACCCAGGTTTTGAACATAGAATAACATGACTTCATGCCGGATCCCCCTAGTAGGAACGCTTATTTGCATCACGTTGCATTTGACTTAGGGGACTCAACACAGGGGTTGGGTCCGTCTAGGACTAGCAACCTTAAAATGAAAAGACCATCCTGATGCATCCTACTTGCTCTGTACATATATTTGTTGCGAACCTGCATGTTGACCGGTTTCTGAATCTCGGGAATGTTGGAAAATTGAGAAAAAAAGAAAGAAGAAAAGAGTGAAAAATAAGAAATATCAGTTAGGGAGTTAATTGATTATTTTAGAAATAAAAAAATCAATGACCAATTGCTGGCGAAACTCTGCCGAAATTTTTAAAAAAAAAAGGAAAATATTTTATTTTGTTTTACTAAAAAAAAAGAAGCAAATAAAAAATAGAAAAAAAAAGTCTTTTATTTTTGGAAAGTGGGTTGTTGAAAAAGAAAAGGATAAGAAAAGTTTTTGTTTTAGTTGGAAAAACATAAGTTGTTTCATTATTTGTTGAAAAAGGAAAGGAAAAAGAGTCTTTTATTTTTAGTTTGGAAAACAGGTTGTTTTATTGTCTGTGGAAAATGAAAAAGAAAAAAGAGTCATTCATTTTTTGTTTGGAAAAAATAGGCTGCTCTATTTGTTGAAAAGAAAAAGAAAAAAAGATAGTCGTGTTTCTAAAAATAGTTTTTATTTGCTTATGAAATGCCAAAAATAAAAATGGAAAAGAGTCATGTTTTAAAATAGTTCGGTTAATTTGCCCGAACTACGCATGGTTTGATTCTCACAGGGCGTGAGATACGTAGGCAGCCCTCATCGGGTCCAACTTCCCCTTTGCAAAAATAACCAAAAAATATCAAATTTTAAATTTTGTCATGAATAAACCAGATAATGCCGTTTTTGTCAAAATGTTCCCAAACGGGACGCCGGAAGGCTGATTCTGCGTAAATAGCCACCTTTGGTCCTGTGTTTTCGTTTTTTATATATATTTTATCTCAAAATGAAAAAAAAAGCTAAGTAGAGTCGTCTTGTCATAAATAGCCTTAGCTAAGTAGAGTCGTCTTGTCATAAATGGCCTTAAAATCTTTTCCCAGAGCACTGAAAGACCATGTTTGAAAGTCAAGTTCCTCGCTTGACAATAAATGGGTAATTTTGAGTCAAATATAGACAGTTTATTTTTTGTGTCAAACAAAAGTTTTTCTTTTGCTTAAAACACTTTAATAAATGTGCAGGATGAGCACAATGGTGAACGAGCCCTTTTCAATAATGACCAAAATCCCTTTTGAGCTGTAACTATGGTGGAATGACTTAGGCAAAGAGGGGCAAGACAAAGTGAGAAAATATTTGAAAGACCTTCCGGATTTATTAAACATTCAGCCTCGGGGGGATATTATCAGGGCATTGGTCGCCCATTGGGATTCGGCACATAACGTATTTCATTTTTCAGACTTTGAACTCACCCCAACATTGGAAGAAATAGCGGGGTACATTGGAAGTGATCAAGCTCCATTGAGATTCAAATACTTGATTGCTCCTAGGGCCATTACCATACACCGATTCTTGGATTCCTTGAAAATACCCCGAACAGTTCATCACCCAGATTTTGCAAAGGGTTTCTGTAGCTTCCGCTTCATGTACGATAGATATGGTCATGTGGGAGGGTTCAATAATCCAGACTTTAAGCTTTGCAGTAGAAATAGCCGACAAAAATGGGAGGAACACAGACGAGTGGCATTTATGATAGCTTTTTTGGGCCTCGTAATATTCCCGAGGAAAGATGGTAATATTGAGTTGAAAGTAGCGGGCGTCGTCAGTACCTTGCAAACCATGGGGAAAAGCACTTTAGCACCTATGATCGTGGCTGATATTTTTCGAGCTCTCACTGTGTGCAAAGCTGGGGGCAAATTTTTTAGGGATGTAACTTATTGTTACAAATGTGGATGATTGAGCATTTGTGTCCGCGCTCTCAGTTATTGAGTTATGGTTCGGCTGAGAAAACTTGTATAGGAGAATTTTGTACGAGAATCAAAGGGGCTAGTCTACCTGAAGGAGTCACGGCTTGGGCATTATTATTTCGGAACCTCAAGGCTAGCCAGATACAGTGGGTGCTTGGATGGTTGCCTATCGAAGAAGTCATATATATGTCAGCAGCCCGACCGCATTTTTTGTTGATGGGACTCAAAAGCATACAGCCCTATGCACCATATCAAGTTCTGAGGCAACTCGGGAGATATCAAGTAGTACCAAGAGATGAAGATCTGAGTACCTAGGTGGTCGAAATTAGTCCTGACGGTCGATTCCCCGAGGAAGAAGTTTGTCAAATTTGGAGTGAGTGTCAATATCTGATGGCAAACACTTGTGTGTCTGATAGGGCCAAAGGGGAAATTGCCCCAGGGTATCACGAGTTGTTCAGGGGTGACGTAGCCTGTGGGAGACCGGCTAAAAGACCTCATCTCGAAGATTTCGCCAAGTCGTCCCAAGAGCAGTGGGATTGGTTAGCAAAGGAAGAAAGCTATCGAGTTGAGATTGGTAAACTAAAGCAGCAAGTTGAAAATCTGAAATTCGAGAATAGTGTACAGGTTGCCGCGGATCAAGGTGAAAAGAATAGACTGGCTCGAGAAAATGAAGCGCTTAGGACCCAAATCCGACAGTTGCAGATAACCATCGATAAGCAACCAAAGAGCCGATCCGATGAACAATTGGTAAAAAGATTGGAAAACGAAGTCAGGGAATGGCGGGATGAGTTAGAAAAATCTGAAAATGTCATGGCAGAACTTAAAGCACAGTGGGCAACAAGAACCGAAGAGCGTCGCCAATACTTGAATCAGTTGAAAAGGGACCATGAGAAAATTGTTGCCAATTTAAAGAGAAAAGTGGTTGCCCTTGAGGGTAAAGCGGTGAGGTAGGCTAGAGATTTTGAAACTGAAAGTGGACATTGTTACAACTTGTTGGCCCAAATGGAGGCATAAGTGCAGCAGCTGCAAGACCAGAACTTGCAAGACTCCCGAGCTTTAAAGATGTGCAGCGATCAGATAAGATGCTTGCTCATAGAAAAGAAGCAAACAAAAGACAGGATTAGAGCCATTGCTCATGCTATTGTCAGGAGATGCCGGGTTTGTGAAGACATGACCCGTACTACTTTTATCTCAGCAGTGATGATCTATGTGAAGCGAACCATGAATGAGTTAGAGCAGCTTGAAAGGGATTTGGATCCTAGACCCGCGGCGAGGCCGAACGACGCCCCGCGGACACCTAAGTTTGAAGCACTAGAATATGCATAGTCCGTGTCTGTAAGTTTAAAACGTTTCGAGTCAGTCTTTTGTACGTCCGTTATCTTTCTGGATTGAGTATGTTTGCAGTCTTGGAGTCTGTTGGTTTGCTTTTAGGTTGCGTCTGTTAGCTTCTTTCCAAAAACAAAAAAACGTGGAGTTTGTAAGGATTTGTTTTATTAATGAAAGTTGACAATTTTATTTTCACCCTTTTTGTTGCATTAATTTGCACGAACTACGCTTGGTCTGATTCGTGCGGGGTAACGATACGTAGGCAATCTCCATAGGATTCGACCATAACCGTAAAGAAAACAAACAAAAAATGAAAAGGAATATAGAAGGAAAACCGAGAAAAAGAGAAAGAAAGAAAAGAGCGGAAAAACAGAGAGAGAAAAGAAAAGCACAAGAGAGGGATAAGGTGAAAGAATAGCAAAAGGGAACAAGGAACGAAATGCCGGGATGACACATGCAATCGAGCAAACACATAATAGAAATGAATAACTGTATAAGTGCATTCATGCCAATGTGCGGTTATTAAAATTTGATAAGACCTAATCGCTAACAAAGTGGTTGTCTAAATGTGTGAGCCCAGGCAGGTGGTTAGTTGATTGGCAATTCTGGCAACTCACCCGTACAACACACGGCCGAAAGATCAAGTAAAAATGACAGGGCAGGATTCGGAAATCAGCATCGTAGATCCTTCGAATGAGGTTGAGGTAACAGATGTGGGTGCTATGAAAGAAGAGATGAGGAAATAAAGGCACAAATGGCTGAAAAGCATCGGGCATGGTCTCAAGGACATCTGGCACCACTATATCCTGCTAACCCATCTTACATCGCACCCCTGGCTCAAGCTCAGGAGCCTACCACTCCCCACACATCTTCAGCTTTCCCTTATCAGGCATAGGGTTATGGTACCACTTCATACGCTCCCCCAGCTCCACCCGCTAAGCAGAACCCTCCACCACCCATGGTTCCCGTCTTTGTGGCACCTCCCCCAGCTCCACTACATAGATCCTCCAGTGAGCCGTTATTCCAAGCTCACGACACCCAATATTACCCTCACGAACCCACTTTCAAAGAACCTGAGCCATATACCTATTCTCCCCATTTTGAAATCCCAGGAGAAGTTTAGAAACCGGTTAAGAATGCAGAACAAGAGAAAGTGATTCGTAAAGTCAAAAGCCTGGAGCAATCCTTCAGGAACATGCATGATTTGGGTAACCAAGTTAGCGTCGCATACAAAGATTTGTGCCCTTTTCCCGTTGTCCAGTTGCTTGTGGGGTTTAAAATGCCAAAGTTTGACTTATATGAGGGGCACGGTGACCCAGTAGCCCATCTGCGTGGTTTCTGTAGCAAAATGAGAGGTGCTGGGGGAAAGGATGAATTGTTGATAACATATTTCGGTCAAAGCCTGAGTGGGTCAGCGCTAGAATGGTACATGAGGCAAGACCCCGGTCGATGGTATACATGGGATAATTTGGCACAAGCATTCATTGGCCATTTTCAATATAACCTCGAGATAGTCCCTGATCGTCTGTCATTATTGAAATTGGAGAAGAAACCTGGGGAAAGTTTTAGAGAGTTTGGTTTCCATTGGAGGGAACAAGCTTCAAGGGTTGATCCTCCCATGAGGGAGAGTGATATGGTAGATTATTTCTTGCAAACATTGGAACCTACCTATTTTGGTCATCTAGTGCCATCTGTCGGAAAATCGTTTAATGAAGTGGTAAATATGGGAGCCATGATTGAAGAAGGGTTGAAATCTAACAAGATATTGAGCTACTCGGCGTTGAAAGCAACCACCCAGGCCATCCAAAGCGGTACTGGTGGTGTGCTTGGGAAGAAGAAGAAAGAAGAAGTTGCTGCAGTTGAAGCTAATGCTTGGTCCAGGCCCAATAACCCTCCACTCTATTACAACCAACCCAGACCCCACCACCTAAACTACCAATATACCCCATATGGCCCATCGCAACACTATTATCCACCACCAGAACCACACTTTTCTATCCACCACGCCCAAACCTACACTCAACCCCTAGTGCACTCGCAATGGCGTACACCAAGTCCCCAAAATACACAGCCACACCCACAAAACACCTATCCACCTCCCAAGGCTAACAGACCAGGAACCAACTTCCGCCCAAACCAAGCTTTTAGAAGTGAGAAGGCCCCAAACAGAAAAACATTTACTCCGCTGGGAGAATCTTACACTGCTCTCTTCCACAAATTGAAACAGTTGGGGATGCTGACCCCAGTTGAATCCAAAGCACCAAACCCTCTTCCCTGAAACTTGGACCACTCTGTTAGTTGCGAGTATTGCTCAGGGATGCCGGGGCATGATACTAAAAATGCTGGAAGTTGAAAAAGGCGATACAAGAGCTCATTGATAATCGCCGTATTGAAGTACAGGCTCCAGAAGCCCCGAACATCAATCAAAATCCGTTACCAGCGCATTACAAAGCCAACTTGATCGAACTGATACATAAGGGGGCAGAGCTTAAGAAACCGTCACAGGTGGTTATGGTGATCGTTCTACGGAAGCCAAAGAAAAGACAGTGAGTGCAAGGCCAGTGGTTCAGTTAAAAGCAATAAAAGACAAGCCAGTGTTGGTAATGGGAAAGGGACCGTTTGTGGCTGCAAAAAAGCCAGAGCCAGTCAAGTTAGTGGTACCAGGGTTAGTATCTGCGCCTGTGGTGGTTGTGAAGGGAGCTTGTGTAGAACCGGTTGTCATAAAACCGGTAGTCCAGTTACCCATGGTTGACAGCAAAGCCGTACCGTGGAGATATGACAAGGTAGTGGTGACATACAAAGGAAAGGAAATTGAGGAAGAGAGTTGTGAAGCACAAGGACTAACTCGGTCGGGACGCTGTTTCGCTCCCGAAGAGTTGAGAAAGGCTAGGGGCGTTAAAGACAATCCAGTGCCAGTCAAAAAAGCTGTGATGGAAGAGGAGGCAGAAGAGTTTCTGAAGAAGATGAAAGTACAAGATTATTCCATTGTTGAACAACTGAGAAAAACACCGGCTCAAATCTCGTTGTTGTCGTTACTAATTCACTCTGATGAGCATTACCGAGCTTTGATGAAGATATTGAATGAGGCTCATGTGCCCGACAAAATTTCAGTGAACCATTTAGAGACAATTGCCAACAAGATCTTTTAAGTGAACAGGGTAGCATTTTCTGATGATGAATTGCCTATGGAAGGCACAGAACACAACAAGGCTCTCTATTTGACGGTCAAATGTGAAGGTTCAATGGTTACTCGGGCACTAATCGATAATGGGTCGAGCGCTAATATTTGCACGATATCCACATTGAACAAGTTAAAGATTGATGAGGATAGAATCCGTAAAAATAGCATTTGTGTTCGAAGGTTCGACGGAGGGGGAACAAACATAGTAGGGGATATTGTACTCGAATTGACTATTGGCCCAGTCGAGTTCACGATGGAATTATAGGTGTTTGATGCTGCAGTATCCTATAATCTTTTGTTGGGTCGACCATGGATTCATGCGGCCAAAGTCGTGCCCTCCACGCTGTACCAAATGGTCAAATTCGAGTGGGACAAACAAGAAATTGTGTTACATGGGGAAGATCCCACATGCGCCGTGAATGATGCCGTAGTACCCTTTATAGAGACTGGAGATGATAGGGGACCATGGGTCTATCAAGTCTTTGACACGGTTCCGGTGAGCAGGGTGCCCAAGGGTAAAAGCATGCCATGTCCCAGGGTGCCAGCTGCGACCGTCATGGTAGTGTCAGAAATGCTGAATAACGGGTTCATGCCCGGGAAAGGTTTAGGGGTTGAACTTCAGGGCATTACTCAACCTGTGTCTTTGCCCAAAAATCTGGACACTTTCGGGTTAGGGTTCAAACCAACAGCGGTAGATGTCAGAAGGGCCCGTAAATTAAAGAAGAAAGCTTGGGTGCTGCCTAAACCAATTCCTCGATTGTGCAGGTCCTTCGTTAGGCCGGGTATCAAGAAACAGCCATTGGCAAAGATGTCAGGTTCATTAATTGGGGCAGAGGGGAATTTGGATGAGGTGTTTGAGAAAGTATTTGCTGAAGTAAACATGGTTGAGGCCGGGGAAGGGTCAAGCAGAGCAGACATACAGTACATCGGACCACATGCTAACATCAACAATTGGGAAGCTACTCCTCTTCCAATTCGGAGGGAGTCATGGTAGTGGGTTTTGTTTTCCTTTTTTGTCCCCTGGATTATTCCAGGGTTTGTAATCCAGTTACTATGTTCCGTCTGTTTGGACGATTTAAAACCTTGTTGTCTTTACATTTAATGAAATGCAATTTTCTTCGTCCCTAATTATTTTTCCATTTTCTTTTCTTTTCTTTCTTTTTATAGTTCTTTTTATGCTGGCATCAATTATATGACATGCATGAGGAATCTTCAGCCCAGTTTTAAAAGCCATTCTAGCTCAGAAGTAGTAATACAAGAGATCGAGTGTGATGATGGGGTGGATCGTAACAATGATGAAGCTTATGAGGAAATTAGTAAAGAATTAAGTCATTTCGAAGAAAAACCCAAACCTAACCTAAATGACACAGAAGCAATTAATTTAGGGGACCAAGACAATGTGCAGGAAACTAAAATAAGTGTTCATTTGGAGCCACAACTCAAGGAGGAGATAATTAAAGTATTGCATGAGTACAAAGATGTTTTTGCATGGTCATATGATGACATGCCATGTCTAAGCACTGATTTGGTGGTTCATAAATTACCCACTGATCCAGCACTCCTTCCTATCAAGCAGAAGTTGAGAAAGTTCAAAACGGACATAAGTGTGAAGATCAAAGAAAAGATTACCAAGCAGTTTGAGGCAAAAGTCATTCAGGTTACACGGTACCCCACTTGGTTAGCTAATGTCGTGCCTGTGCCAAAGAAAGATGGCAAGACCCGGGTGTGCGTCGATTATCGAGACCTTAACAAGGCAAGTCCAAAACATAACTTCCCACTGCCCAACATCCACATACTGATCGACAACTGCGCCAAACATGACATTGGCTCTTTTGTGGATTGTTATGCGGGTTATCATCAAATTCTAATGGACAAGGAGGATGCAGAAAAGACGGCATTCATCACGCCGTGGGGAACATATTGTTATCGGGTCATGCCGTTTGGTTTGAAAAATGCTGGGGCAACTTATATGAGGGCTATGACAACTATCTTCCATGATATGATACATAAGGAAATCGAGGTATACGTGGATGATGTGATCGTGAAGTCTAGAAAGCAATCCGACCATGTCAGAGATTTGAGAAAGTTCTTTCAAAGGCTTCGCAGGTACAATCTTAAGCTCAATCCTGCAAAGTGTGCTTTCGGGGTGCCTTCAGGGAAGTTGTTGTGGTTTATAGTCAGCCGGCGGGGTATTAAATTAGACCCGTCAAAGATCAAAGCTATTCAGGAGTTGCCACCTCCAAGAAACAAAACCGAGGTGATGAGTTTGTTGGGAAGATTGAACTAAATCAGCAAGTTCATTGCTCAGCTCACGGCGATGTGTGAACCAATTTTCAAGTTGTTGAAGAAAGATGTCGTGGTCAATTGGACAGATGAATGTCAAGAGGCTTTTGATAAGATAAAGGGGTATTTATCAAACCCACCTGTGTTGGTTCCGCCAGAACCAAGGAAGCCTTTGATTTTATATCTGACAGTTGTGGACAATTCATTCGGCTGTGTACTAGGGCAGCATGATGTTACGGGCAGAAAGGAGCAGGCTATCTACTATCTCAGCAAGAAGTTCACATCTTACGAGGTTAAGTATACTCATCTGGAAAGGACATATTGCGCCCTAACTTGGGTGGCACATAAGTTGAAACATTATTTGTCATCTTATACTACTTACCTTATATCTCGCTTGGACCCATTGAAGTATATTTTTCAGAAACCCATGCCTACAGGAAGGCTTGCAAAGTGGCAGATCTTGCTTACAGAATTCGACATTATATATGTGACACGGACTGCCATGAAAGCACAGGCATTAGCCGATCATTTGGCTGAGAACCCCGTTGATGAAGATTATGAGCCTTTGAAAACTTATTTCCCTGATAAAAAGGTGATACACATTGATGAATTGGAACAAGCTGAGGAGTCGGGATGGAAACTTTTCTTTGATGGGGCTGCAAACATGAAAGGCGTGGGAATAGGAGCAGTACTTATTTCGGAAATAGGTCAGCATTACCCTGTTACATCTCAGCTTCATTTCTATTGTACAAACAACATGGCAGAATATGAGGCGTGCATATTGGGATTGAGATTAGCTGTGGATATGGGTGTACGGGAAGTCTTGGTCATGGGTGACTCGGACTTACTGGTACATCAGATTCAAGGGGAATGGGAAACACGGGACTTGAAGCTTATACCGTATCGGCAGTGTCTGTATGAGTTTTGCCAGCATTTTCAGGCCATAGAATTCAGGCACATTCCAAGGATTCATAATGAGGTTGCTGATGCTTTGGCAACTTTGGCGTCAATGTTTCACCATCCAGATAAGGCTTATGTTGATCCATTACAGATTCAGGTCCGTGATCAGCACGCTTACTATAATGTGATAGAAGAGGAAATCGATGGGGAGCCGTGGTTCCATGATATCAAAGAGTACATTAGAGCGGGAGTATATCCAATGCAGGCCACCGGTGATCAGAAAAGAACGATTCGGCGATTGGCCGGCGGGTTTTTCCTTAGTGGAGGAGTGCTGTACAAAAGAACTCCAGATCTCGGGTTGTCGAGATGTATAGATGCGGGGCAGGCCACAACTATCATGACTGAGGTACATTCCGGAGTTTGTGGACCGCATATGAGTGGGTATGTTCTAGCAAAAAAGATTCTCCGAGCAGGTTATTATTGGCTCACGATGGAGCGGGACTATATCAGTTTTGTGCGTAAGTGTCATCAATGCCAAGTACATGGAGATTTGATTCACTCTCCACCATCAGAATTACATACGATGTCCGCACCATGGCCTTTTGTTACGTGGGGAATGGATGTTATTGGGCCAATTGATCCAGCAGCCTCAAATGGGCACAAGTTTATCTTGGTAGCTATACATTATTTTACAAAATGGGTGGAAGCTAAGACGTTCAAGTCTGTGACTAAGAAAGCTGTAGTCGATTTCGTGCATTCAAGTATCATCTATCGGTTTGGGATTCCGAAGGTAATCATCACAGATAATGGGGCTAATCTTAATAGTCATTTGATGAAGGAGACATGTGAGCAGTTTAAGATTACTCACAGGCATTCTACTCCGTACCGTCCCAAGGCAAATGTTGCGGTCGAAGCAGCCAATAAGAATATAAAGAAAATACTCCGAAAGATGGTCGAAGGATCTAGACAATGGCACGAGAAATTGCCTTTTGCATTGTTAGGATATCACACCACCGTTTGTACCTCGGTGGGGGCGACTCCTTACTCATTGGTATATGGTACCGAGGCAGTAATACCCGCAGAAGTGGAAATCCCATCCCTGCGAATCATTGCATAGGCTGAGATCGATGATGATGAATGGGTGAAAAGCCATCTTGAGCAGCTGAGTTTGATTGACGAGAAGAGATTGGCATCAGTGTGTCATGGCCAACTGTACCAACGAAGAATGGCAAGAGCATACAACAAGAAAGTACGTCCAAGGAAATTTGAAGTCGGGCAATTAGTACTGAGGCGGATCTTGCCTCATTGGGCCGAAGCCAAAGGAAAGTTTGCCCTAAACTGGCAGGGACCATTCGTAATAACCAAAGTGTTGTCTAACGGAGCATTGTATTTGACAGATGTGGAAGGAAAATGTATAGAAATGGCCATCAATTCCGATGCGGTCAAGAGATATTATGTATGATTTCTTTATTTTCTGAATGTATCTGTTTGTATTTGGCATATCTAAAAGATTGAAATGATGAATGCATTTTGTTCTGCTATCCAAACACTCTTATCCCTTGTTATCCCCTTCCAGCCTTACTTATTTCTCATACCCCTCTTTTCGGAATCAGCGGCACTATCAGGGAACACAGGTGCCGAACATAAAGGAAAGAAGAGAAAAACAAAAGGAAAAGAAAGAAGAGAAAAACAAAAAGAAAAGAAAGAAAAAGAGAGAAGAAGAAAAAGAAAAGAAAGAAAGAAGAGAAAAAGAAAAGAAAGAAAAGAAGGAAAGGAAAAGGAAAGAGGAAAAGGAAAAGAAAGAAAAGCGAAAGAAAAGGAAAGAAAGAAAATCACAACAACAAAGGTTAAATATACGAACTACGTTTGACTTGATCCCGAAAGGGTACGTAGGCAGCCTTACTCCGAGGTTCAGTCATATCAAATAGAAATCTTAAAATCCCCAAGCAAGAAACTGGGGCAGAAGTTGTGATTGTTATGAAAGTTGGATTCCGAAAGTTGTAATTTGAACCCATTCGAATTGTTTTGAGACTTTTATACCTTTCTTTCTAACCCAATCCAAAAGCCTACATTACGGTCCAAAGAAAGACCTTTTGATCAATTTCTAAGAAATGACGGGGCGAGCAGGTGACGGTAATCCGTATCAGTGGCGACACACTGGTTCAAGCAAGGAAAAAAATGAAAGTAAAATGAGAGAGTCTTACTGGTGAAAACCTTCACGGGCACCGTAAGGCGACGGGAGCCGAGAGAAAAATAAATGAGAGAGTCTTATTGGTGAAAACCCGCGCGGGCACCTTGAGGTGAAAGGGAGTTGAAAGAAGGTTAAAAGGCAAAAGGTTTGTGGGTGGAAAAATGTTTCGAGGTACCGCAGGAAAACAAGGGTAAGGTCTGGGTGATTCAAACCATTGATGGGAGTTCTGGGAAACAAAGTACGACAATTGAAAGCTGGTTATTTGGACAGATTGGGCCGATTAATCAAAAACGCATGTCATGACCATGGGTACCAGCTGTTTCGCTCAGATAAGTTTCTTTTCCTTCTCTTCTTAAAACAGTCATCTGGTTTTGGATTCTTCTTATCCTTAACTCAAAAATCGCCGCATTTAATTTTTCTGTTGAGGGTTTTATCTAACTGAGATATTCCAGTGCTAGTTTTGGTCAAAGCAAGCAGAAGGGACTTCAAAGCTCACTACCAGTTTCCGGAATTGTAAAGCACAACGTGGTCAGGGAATGTCAAAAACAACATGATGTAAAGTGGAATACAGGGAATTAATAGAAGTTTCATCGGGGAAATGATTGGGGAATGTCGTGGGAAAGGCAAAAGCTCAAACAAAAAGGTCAGAAAAGTAAAACAACAGCAGGAGTGTAAAACATTTCGGTCGCCAGATGTTGGGAAATTTAAAAGTTGGTCAGGAAGTCAAGCGGTTTAGGGTCAGTATGTGGAAATCAGTCAACACAAAAGCAATGCAGGGGAAGGGATTTTCAGCAAGAATGCCATCAACTAACCACCATTTTAAACTGACGAAATTTTCTTTGATTATAACAGGGGCAGAAAGTTAGTCGTTGAAAGGGAACTCTCCAAGAAGGAAAACAAGCAGTAACCAGGTTTAATTGCAAAGTGCGGTTTGATTAAATACAAGATAACCCTGAAATGCATAAGGGGAATCGAATTTGATTACAAAGTTGGCATGATTAGAATAAGTGTAAGTTGTCAGGACCTTCCTGGATAATAGGATGTAGTTCAGATACCCGAAAATCAGGAGTCCGCCTGGAGAATAGAGACATACAATTTAATTTTAGTAATCAGGAGTCCGCCTGGAAAACAGAGACATACAATTTAATTCTAGCAATCAGGAGTCCGCCTGGAAAACAGAGACATACAATTTAATTTTAGCAATCAGGAGTCCGCCTGGAAAACAGAGATATGCATTTTAATTTTAGCAATCAGGAGTCCGCCTGAAAAACAAAGACATACAATTTAATTTTGGAAAGTCAGGAGTCCACCTGGAGAATAGAGACATACAATTTAATTTTAGCAATCAGGAGTCCGCCTGGAGAATAGAGACATACGGTTCAATTTTAGCAATCAGGAGCCCGCCTGGAAAATGGAGGTGTTGAATATTTTAAGTAGTCGAAATCAGGAGCTTGCCTGTATAACAGAGGAATACATACAGTTCATGTTTCGGAAGTTGGGGGTCTGCCTAAGGGAATGTCAATATGGATTTTTATCGAGAAAGAACAAGACAATGAGACAACAAGAAAGAACAGGACAACAAGGCAACAAGGAAGTACAAGAGCAAGTTTGAAGAATTTAGATAGGATATTTACAATTCATAGAGCATAGTTAGTTTAGCTTCTTTTATCTTTGACACGATGTAATAAGGGAGGTCAGCAAGCAGCAACAGCAGCAGTAACAGCAACAAGCGCAGTGCAATCACAGTTCCTGGTAGTCCCAGCTACCAGACATTCCCGAACTACACTGACCTGATTCCTGTTTAGCCCAGGATATGTAGGCAACCTCCGAAGCAGGATGCGGTCAAGCTTTTCAAAAATGCTTCGCATGGAATTTTCGAACGGGCAAAAATCGCTCGTATTTGCTCACTTGTCTTTGCCCGGAAACCTTTCGCGTTTCCGAGCAAAGAGGGGCAGCTGTGAGCACGTGATTTTTGCCCTATATATGAATAATTCCCAAAATCCCAAACAAAATAATTTTTCTTTATTTTTACAATATTTGTGCGTTTTGGTGTCATCTTCTGATAATTGTTGCATTTTATTTGTGCGTGTTAATTTTTATAAAATACAAAAAATATGCATTTTTTGCATTTAGGTTTTAGTTTTATATTTTAGTATCAATTAGGGATTAATTTGTTTTGAACAAAACATGAAGAATCACAAAAATAAGTTCACTTTTGCATTTTTAATGATTTTATTGTGAATTAGTCACAAAATAGTTTTTGAACAATTTTAGGAATTAATTAGTCTTTGTTTAAAACAATCAGGATTTCGTGTTAAGTTTTACATATTTATAAAAATTATAAAAATTATTATAAAAATTGTAAAAGCAAGAAAAGAAAATGAAAAATAATACGAGTATAAAAGTGGTCTTATTTGAGACCCAAAATTTGGGCCAAATGCACTAAAACATTTCTGGCCCAAACGCCTCAAGCATTTTAATTCAGTCCAGCCCAGGTCCTTACCCGGTCTGCCCCCCTTCTAAACGAAACGGCGTCGTTTCGGGGTCCTTGGATCAGGACCGTTGGATCTCATCAATCCAACGGTCCGGAACTAACTAGGTTACCGGTATTTAAGTGTCCGAACCTTCCCCCTACCCCCATTTGCCTCGTCTTCTTCACCCCACCCCTTCTCCTCAAACCCTAATCTGCGCCGCCCCTAAATCCCTTGCCGGCGGTGAACACAAACTATGTCGTTCACCCTGAGATTAACACCACAGATCCCCCTCACTCTCCTCTTTCCATTGCACCCATTGGTTCGCCTCGAACAAGGCCGGAACTCTTCGAATCTTAATTTGAAGTTTTCCGGCCAAGTTACAAGTTTGTCTAAATCAGTCCAAAATCACACCCCACAACCCCCAGCCCTTCCTCAACACTAATCCGTGGTTGTTTTCTTTCAAATCACCATGAAACGGCCCAAATCTTAGATCTAAGAATTTTTGGCCAAACCCTAAAACCAACTCTTTTTGATTTCGAAGCGTAGTATCCTTAACCATGTGTTCTCTTGTCAGAACACATGGTTAGGGATGTTACGCGTCAAAAATCTGAAAGGATTCAGATGTTTATGACTGGCCGGAATCCCTTATGCCTTTATGAGTTTTTTTTACTGCTTCTTTTACTCGCATGGTTGAAGTATTATTTACAGTTGTTGTTTCATTATTTGTTTTGTTAATTTTATGGTTTGAATGTGTTAGTTTAAGTTCTGTTAATTACTATTGATTCTGAGCTTGATATTGGATTGAATGATTATAAGTTCATGGTTTAAGAAGTAGTTTTAAGTTCATTTAATATTAATCGTGGTAGCTTAAGCTCAGTTTAATTTCGTTTAACTTGTTTGAGTGGTATAATTGAACAGAATTGGTTCAGTCAGCCTGATTAGCTCGTTTCTGAATGCTAGTTGATTAATTTCAGTTAGTTTCAGAATGGTTTAGGATATTGGGTATAGTTGTTAAGGATGAGGGTAGGTTCAGTGATTTTAAAAGGCTTTCAGGGGTAGTCTGGGTATGGAAAAGGGTAGTTCTGATAGGAATAGTAATATCAAGGTATAGGGAAGGGCAGTATAGGTATTGTATGGGTAGAGGAATACCTTAGGGCCTTCTAGAATGGGGTGCAAGTGTAGATTTAGATAATTGTAATGCAGTTACTTGTTTAGCAAGATAAAAATAGAGGGACCAAATTGAAAATAGGGAGGGACTGATTGGAAAATCAGAATCTAGTCTATTCTCTTTGGGGTTGCCTATAAAAGGGCATAAAATGCCTTGGGAAAGGGGGCTGCTCTCAATTTTCCTGCCTTTAGCCCTAAGTTTCAATTTAGGCTTTCATTCCTGCTTTTAATTTCAGTCAGCATTTTAATTCTAAGATTTTCAGAAAATAAAAACATCAAAAAATGAAGAAATTCGAAACAACTTCACAGTTTCATCACTAGTCCTGGATTTCAATTTGGGGCTTTGGGGTTTAGCCTGCTTACAAAGGTGCTCAGGTGCAGCTGTAAGGGTCAAGGGTATACTTGAAGCATGTTAAACTGATATGTGGGAGTCTGCTTGCATATTTGGTTTTTCAAAGCAATCTGCCTGTGTTTCTGTGGTGTAACATTGCTAGGTTTGTTGCTGTTGCTGTTGAAAATATCTGATTCCTCTCCTTTTCTCTATTTTCATTACAATTCCCAGGTACATTTCCTTGACTCGCATCTATGTAACTCCAAGTTGAAGTGGGGAAAAATGAGAATGCTACTGGAATTCTGTTGCCTTTGGAAACATTGTCTGTTGATTGCCTTTTCATAGTTTAGTTGTTTAAATTGTCTGACTGCTACTAATTGATTTAGTTGGCGTTGATTCGAGCCCATAACTGATTTGTATAACTGAGACTGATGAACTGTCAAGCATTAATTTGATCATTTTAATTAGTAAGTGGATATTTGGGTATTTAGACTCATGTATATAGTCTAGGGTGTGGGCTGTTTAAATTGTGCATTTCATATTTATGCAATTGTCATTTTCAATTTGTTTGAATTCCATAGAATGTTGAAGTCAAATCTGCAAACGTTGTAGTTGATTTTGAGTTCTATACGCATGGTTGATTTTAAGTTTGGTCTAGTATGAATTGCATATTTAACAGCCTCATATTGGGCCAGTTTTGGGCCTGGAATATTAATAGTTGGCCCAGACTTTGGCCAGGTGATAATTGATTTAAGGCCTAGGTGCATCAAGGTGTAAGAATTAGATAAATAAAAGAGTGCCTCAAGGGGCTCGACCCCTGGGCTGTAACGATTTTTGTCAATACGTTAGGAGTCAGGCCTGCATTTGGCCAAATGCGAAAAGCCCCAGGAGCCCGCGCATGCAGTACGTGCAATGGCGTAAATTGGACTTTAGGGGCTGGGAGCCCATTTTTCTCAGTCTTTCTCGGGTGCGCATTGATGCGACCCAAATCCAAATCTCGACGAAGTCGAAACGTGTTGACAACCACGGTCGCATTGATTGCGACGTGGATCGAAACGCGTTTTCACAACGTCGCAATTCTTTTAAAATAAATAACAATAAAAGCAGTTTACGAATAAAAGGCACATAAGTTAGCATGTATTAAAATCAGATAAAATCAAATACAACAGTTAAGCGACCGTGCTAAAACCAAGGAACCCGAGAATGCCTAACACCTTCTCCCGGGTTAACAGAATACCTTACCTGGATTTCTGGTTCGCGGACTGTTAACAGAGTCATATTTTTCCTCGGTTCGGGATGCAACCGGTGACTTGGGACACCATTAATATCCCAAGTGGCGACTCTGAATAATCAATAATTAAATCCCGTTCCGATTGTCCTTTAATTGGAAAAACTCCGTTACGCCCTTGCGGGTGTAGATAGAAAAAGGAGGTGTGACAATGTCCAAAAAAGACCTCCCGATCAGTATCTGAGAAGTGCCAAGTCATGCAAATGAAAGTCGGGAATAACACTCTGATCCCCAGCAGAGAAGAGGATCCTAAGCTGGAAATGAATTGATAGCCGAAAGAATCCCCAGCAGAGAGAGTCATATCGGTAACACTCCAATCCCCAGCTGGAAAAAATAAAATAAAATGAGAGAGTCTTATCGGTGAAAACCTCCACAGGCACCATAAGGCGACGTAAGTTGAGAGAAATAAAACGAGATAGTCTTATCGGTGAAAACCTTCACAGGCACCATAAGGTGATGGTAGTTGAGAGAAATGAGAGAGTATTATTAGTGAAAACCCCTCGAAGGGCACTATGAGGCGACAAGACAAGATTGGCGGAAAGGATCCGCATTTGGCGAAGAGTGGAGTGCCTTTTTTATCCCCAACAAGATGAGGTCGTCCGAAAGATTGATTGATACAAGTAGACTGGGTTGATTAATCCGGAATGCACGGCATGATCGTTGGGATCGGTTATATCATTCAGATAAGTTCTTTTCTTTTCCCCAACATTTGTTCAGGAAGACTTCTTCTTTTTCTATCTTTTGAAATAATCACTTTTTCATTTCTTGGATTAAAGACTTTATCCTCCCAGCAGTTTGTTTTTAAAAAGGATTTTCAGAGCTTATTACCAGTTGCCAAGACGGTGCAAAAAACACAATGTGGATAGGACGGGCTAAAGATAATGCAATGGAACAAGAAAGACGTTCGTTGCAAGACAAAACGATGGATTGGTCTACGATTTCGCGGAGAGTATGGAGAAAAGTGGGAAGAAAAAATTGGTGAATAAAGAATCGTCAAGAAACAAGAGCATCCCTGGCAGATTATCGACCAAGTTCCAAGAGAGTCGGACAACACGGAGCAGGGAAGGAAGAGGGGGAAAACCATCCCCAGCAGGAATATCATCCCAAACAAATAATCTCATCCCCAACAAGTTTTGGTAATGTAGTGGAACACAAAGCTGGGAAAGAAGAAAGAGAAAACCATCCCCAACAGGAGTGGCACGACCAGTCGCCACATTTTAAACTAACAAAATTTTTTCTTTGATTTGAAGCAGGGACAGGAAATGTTATAGATGATGAAAAGATATCATGATACAAGAAAGATTGCCAAACTGGGGCAGAAAATTTTCTGGAAGTCTGGTACCCACTTGGGGAAGAAACAATATAACACAAGTTTGGGGAAAAATGGTATCCCCAGCAGTTTTCGGAAGAAGGCCAAACAAGTTTTAAAGGAAGCAATTTCAGAAGGAAGATAACACAAGTCTTAAGGGAAGTAGTTCCAGCGGAAGGAAAACACCAGCTTTAAGGGAAGTAGTCTTTGAAGGAGGAAAATAACATATTTTGAATAAAACACCGGTGTTATCCCCAACAGTTTTCAGAGGAATGAAACACCAGTTTTGAGGGAAGTAGTTCTGAAAGAAGATAATTTCAAGTTAGAAGGAAAATGGTCCAGGAGGCAGGAAGGAGCAATAGCAATAAAACTCATTTTTTTAAGAAGTTGTTGAAGTCAGGATCCCGCCTGGAGAATGGAGGTGTTATATTTTTAAGAAGAAGTTGAAGTCAGGAACCCGCCTGGAGAATGTAGGTGTTATATTTTTTAAGTCATAATTGAAGTCAGGAGCCCACCTGAAAAATGGAGGTGTTGTATTTCTTGAGAAGGTTGAAGTCAGGAGCCCGCCTGGAGAATGGAGGTGTTATGTTTTTAAGAAATTGTCGAAGTCAGGAGCCCGCCTGGAAAATGGAGGTATTATCTCTAAAATTGTTTATTGAAGTCAGGAGCCCGCCTGGAGAATGGAGGTATTATGTTTTTAAGAAATTGTTGAAGTCAGGAGCCCGCCTGGAGAATGGAGGTGTTATGTCTTTACGAAATTGTTGAAGTCAGGAGCCCGCCTGAAAAATGGAGGTGTTGTATTTTTTGAGTTGTAGTCGAAGTCAGGAGCCCGCCTGAAAAATAGAGGTATTATATTTTTAAGAAGTTGTTGAAGTCACGAACCCGCCTGGAGAATGCCAAAGTTTTTTAGAGGTATTACAAAGATCTGTGCCCATTCCCCGACATTTAATTGCCGGCAGGGTTCAAGATGCCAAAGTTTGATCTATACGAGGGGCACGGTGATCCAATGACACATCTGTGAGGTTTTTGCAGTAAGATGAGAGGGGCCGGGGGAAAAGATGAGTTGTTGATAGCTCATTTTGGTCAAAGTCTAAGCGGGTCTGCCCTGGAATGGTACACAAGACAGGATCCTAGCAGATGGTACACCTGGGACGATCTGGCACAAGCCTTTGCAGGACACTTCCAGTACAAACTTGAGATCGTCCCTCACCGTCTCACATTGCTGAAACTTGAGAAGAAGCCCGGGGAAAGCTTCCGAGAATTTGGGTTCCGCTGGAGAGAGCAAGCGGCAAGAGTTGATCCTCCGATGAGAGAGGGGGAAATGGTGGACTACTTTCTGCAGACTCTAGAGCCAACTTACTTCGGTCACCTAGTGACATTAGTTGGAAAATCTTTCAATGAAGTAGTAAAGATGGGCGGTATGATTGAAGAGGGACTTAAGTCCAACAAAATCCTAAGCTATTCGGCGATTAAAGCAACAACTCAGGCCATCCAGAGCGGCACGGGAGGTGCGCTCGGAAAGAAGAAAAGGGAAGATGTCGCAACAGTCGAGGCATGTACTTGGCCCAGATCCAGAGGTCCCCCCTCACTACCAACCTAGAACCCATCACTCAAATTATCCACACATTCCATACGGCCCTCCACAACCCAACTACCTACAACAAGAGCCACATTTCTCTGTCCATCACACCCAAACTTACACCCAGCATCCGGCTCACCCGTAATGGCGTGCGCTGGCCTACCAGAATACATATCCACCTCCACAAAACACATATCCACATCCACAAAACACATATCCACTACTCAGTAAGCTGTGAATATTGTTCGGGGGCTCCCGGGCATGATACTAAAAAGTGTTGGAAGTTGAAGACTGTCGTACAAGATCTTATTGACACAAATAAGATCAAGGTCCAGGAGCCAGAGGCACCTAATATCAATCAGAACCCGTTGTCGGCACACCACGAAACCCACATGATCGAACTAGTGCACGAAGGAGGGAAGCTCAAGAAGCCCTCACAAATGGTAATGATGATCCGTGCCAGTCCAAAAGAAAAGTTGATCAGTGTAAAAGTGGTAGTACAGTCGGAAAGGGTAGAAGGCAAGCCAGTGGTGGTTATGGGGAAGAGTTCATCTGATGTTGCCAAGAATCCAGTGCCGATCAAAGTAATGATGCAAAGGATATCAAGCAAGCCAGTAGCCGTGAAAGGGGCATGCACAAGACCAGTTGTTATCAGGCCAGTAATGCAGTAGCCAATAATCAGCGAGAAAGTTGTGCCATGGAGCTACAGTCAAGTAATGGTAATGCATAAGGGGAAGGAAGTTGTGGAGGAAATATGTGAGGCATAAGGTTTACTCATTCGGGAAGGTGTTTTGCTCCCGCAGAGTTAAGAAGGGCCAATCCAGTAGCGACAAAGAATCCAGTTACCGAGGAAGAGGCGGAAGAATTTTTAAAGAAAATGAAGGTGCAAGATTACTCAATTGTGGAGCAGTTGAGGAAGACCCCGACACAAATCTCATTGTTATCATTATTGATCCATTCAGACGAGCACCGCCGGGTATTGATGAAAATTCTGAATGAAGCCCATGTTCCGGATAAGATCTCTGTGAACCATCTGGAGAAAATAGCAAACAAGATTTTCGAGGTCAACAAGGTCACTTTTTCAGACAATGAGTTTCCCGTGGAGGGTACAGAACATAATAGAGCCTTTTATTTGACTGTGAAGTGTGAAGACTCGGTAGTCACTTGAGTACTGATTGATAATGGGTCCAACGCCAATATCTGTCCTTTGGCCACATTGAACAAACTGAAGGTCGATGGTGACAGGATTCACAAGAACAACATCTATGTTCGAGGGTTTGATGGTGGTGGTAGAGACACAATGGGTGACATCATACTTGAATTAACAATTGGTCCAGTCGAGTTCACCATGTAGTTTCAAGTGTTAGATGTGGCAGTGTCATATAATCTTCTGTTGGGGTGACCCTGGGTCCACGCTGCCAAAGCAGTGCCTTCTACATTGCATCATATGGTCAAATTCGAGTGGGATAGGCAAGAGATCGTAGTACATGGGGAAGACAATGCAAGCGCCGTAAGTGATGCCATCGTACCCTTCATAGAGACCGGTGATGATAAGGGACCATTGGTTTACCAAGTTTTCGATACGGTTTTAGTGGACAAAGTTCTCGAAGGCGAAAGCATCTCACTTCCTAAAATAGCAGCTACAACTATCATGGTAGCCTCGGAGATGTTGAAGAATGGGTTTGTGCCAGGCAAAGGTTTAGGGGCTGATCTTCAGGGTATTGTTCAGCCGGTTTCTTTGCCCAAAAATCTGGATACCTTTGGGTTGGGGTTCAAGCCTACAACGGCGGATGTGAGACGGGCCGGCAAGTTGAATAAAAGAGTCTGTGTCCTTCCCAAGCCAATCCCGCGCCCATCCAGATCATTTGTCAGAGCAGGTATCAGAAAGTTGTCGGTCCCAAAAGTTCTCGGACCACTGATAGGGCCAGATGGAGATTTGAATGAGGGCTTTGAAAGGTTGTTCGCCGATGTAAACATGATAGAAGTTGGAGAAGGTTCCAGTAGGGCTGATATACAGTTTGGGGGGCCTAGGGCCAATATCAACAATTGGACAGCTACTCCTCTTCCTACCCGGAGGGAGTCTTGGTAGTAGGCTTTGGATTTTCTTTCTTGTTTTTTGGATTATTCCAGGGTTGTAATCTAGTTTTGTTTTGTATTCGGCAAAGTGTGAAACTCTGTTATCCCGTATTTTAATAAAGTGAAAGCTTTTCTCTTCTTATTTTGTTCTAATTTTGTTTTCTTCTTTTCTCTTTCTGAACAATTCTCTTTATATTGGTTCTAATAACATGGCATGCACAACGGATCATCAACCCAGTCTAAAAAATCAATTTGATTCCGAACTAATTGTGTGAGCACGTGAGTTTTTCCCTATATGAGAATTACTCCCAAAAATTCAAAATAAAACAATTTTCCTTTGTGTGCAATTTTTGAATTTTTGGAATTGGTTATAGCTGTCGTAATCGGTTAATTGATTAGGATTTGGATATAGCTGATGGGGGTGTTATGGTAATTTCAAATTATTTCAGGGGTAAAATGGAAAACGAGCCTTAACTTAGAGTTCTCCGTCCACTAGGCATTAATAATATTACAATAGTACATGGTGGGGGGCAAGACATGGGGTAGTGGGGGAATAATGCATTTGTTTAATATAGCGGGGGACAAGACATAATGGAGTGGGAATAATGCATATGTTTAATATAGTGGGGGACAAGACATAATGGAATGGGAATAATGTATTTGTTTAATATAGTGGGGGACAAAACATGTAGGCATGGGGAACAAGGGAATTAAATAAGAAAAACATTAAGTAGTGGGGACAAGACATGCAATTATGGGAATATTTCGGGTTAGTGGTTCAAGACAAGAGTCTTGGTTATAAATAGAGTCATTTTTACACATTGTAGGAGGATGATAAGAGGATGAGAGAGGAGAAAGTTGAGAGAGTTGACTGAGTTTTGAGAAATCAGAATTTGAGAGCAAAAAGAGAAAAACAAGCTGAACTTTTACTTGAATAGTTTCAGGTTACTTTTCCTTGACTGTTGTTCAAAAATCAGAAAACTACTGTTGTCTAGTACCTGTCTCTCTTCTGCTTTGACTGTGATTGCATTTGGTGTTGCTGGGTTTCAATTGGTTACTGGTTTATTCTTGATCATTTACGGGATTCTGCTGGTTTTGCTGTGTTGCTGAACCTGTTCTTGCTGTGTATTTACACTACTGCTGCTCCTACTGATCTTCATCTTCTTTCCTTGCTTTCGAAATACCAGGTACACAAACTGATACACTGGTTCATCTTGTAAGCTACTCGAAGCATGAATGCAAAAAATGGGAAAGATTTGAAGCTGTAGTTTAATGTAGTCTTTTCTTTCTTTCACTGTCTGTACTTAGAACATTCTATGCGCTGCCCATGTAAACTCTGGTTATATACTGAATCTCGCTTGTATATATGTTAGCTAGTTACCTTCACTAGAATAAGATAGTTGTTGGTTATGTATAACACGGGCACTATCCTATAGCAGTTTAAGTTGTAAACTTCTTCCCCGTAGGCTTTTAGTTTAAAAGGACTAATAGTGTAGTTGTAACATTCTGCTAGTTCAATTTGTTCGATTAAACAGCATGTTCCAAATACACATCAGGCCTTAGGTTGATTACTCAATAGTTCAAACTATTTTAGTTAACAACTTGCTCATCTAAATTCGTTAAAAACGGGTTTCATTAGGTATCACTTTCATTTCGGATTCTTAAAGTTTGAACATGTGTAGAATCATTTAGCTAAGCCCAACATCTGAATAAGGATGGCACAGGTCCAGTTTTACCCCTTATACATTGGACCTGGGCCCATAATTGTTAACCGACTGCCCTTATTGTATCGTTTTCGGATTTAACGACTCACTTTTGAAACTCAACTATAATAACTCGTGAGAATATAAATAAGTTAGAACTCTTTTTCTTTCATTATAGAGACGAACGAAATAGAAAACATAGTCACTATAGGTCAATCCTTTTAAAATAAAAATGAGGCGTGCCTTGCCAAACAAAAATGCACAAGCTGCGGGGCCCTCTATACGTGTTTGTAAAGTTGCTTAGACTCCGGGACAGGCCGTTTAACAAAGTTTCACGGCCTTGCCCAAAATAACGATACGCCAATCGCTTAGGGCGCGTTTTTAATAAAATTACTTCCCTAAGTATGGATGTGCATTTATGCAACCCAAATCCAAATCTCAACAGAGTCGAAACGTGTCTATGACCACTGGTACATTGATTGTAACGAGGTTCGATATACGATTTCACGACGTTGCAATTCTATTAAAAAATAATAATAAAAGCGGTTTAAACTTAATAAAAGCACACAAGTTATAACATGTATTAAAATCAGATATTTAGCCATTATAACAATTTAAGCGATCTTGCTAGAACCACGGGATCCGTGGGTGCCTAACACCTTCCCTCGGGTCAACATAATTCCTTACTTAGAATTTCTGGTTCGCAAACTTCATTTGGAAAGTCAAATATTTTCCTCGATTTTGGATTCAAGATAAACCGGTGACTTGGGACACCAAAAGCCAAACCTTTCCCAAGTGGCGACTCTGAATTAAATAAATAATCCCATTTTCGAATAATGTCACTTAAATTGGAAAAACTCCCCTCACGCATTTATCCTTCGGGGTAGGCGCGCAAAAAGGAGGTGTGACAGCTCTGACGACTCTGCTGGGGACAGAACCCAGAATCTCTGGTTTAGGGTTCAAGAATTCGAGCTTAGAATAATTGTTATATTTGGCTTTATTATCTCATCTTTATTACATGTTTGGGCATAACGTGCTAAATGTTGCCTTTTACTGCTTTGATATTATCTGTACTGTATATAAACTGTGTCGAAACCCTCTTCTTCTCATCTTCGGGGATGTGCTTGCTGGTTGAGACTCCCTATTCTGTTAGTGTCATACCTTGAAATAAGAAAGAGGTCGGACAAGTTACAAAGCCAGACGATCTCGCGGGTCCCCGGTACGTAGCCCCCTCCTCGACTCGAGTTGTCCGCTCGGGTACACAGTCTAGAATAAATACCCAGGTTACAAACCTAGAATAACTCAGCTTCATGCCGGATCCATGGTAGGAACGTTTGTTTGCATCATGTGCATTTGACTTTGGAGGCTCAACATAGGGGTTGGGTCTGTCTAGGACAGATGTACCAAAATGACAAAAGACCAACCAGATGCATCCAACTTGATACTTGTGCATTTGTTTCGGACTTGCATGCCGACCTGTTTTTGAATGTCTTGAAGAAAGGGAGATAAAGGTAGTTAATCGCCTGCTTTGAAAAAAATCAACGTCCAAATAGTGTCGAAACTCTGCCAAATATTTTTTTTAAAAAAAGAGTTTTGTTTATGAAAAATGGTTTTGTTTGCCAATGGAAAAAGAGTCTTTTTTTTCAAAAGAAGTTTGTTTTATCTGACCAAACTACGCGGGTCTAATTCTCATCGGATGTGAGATACGTAGGCAAACATCATCGGTTCTGACCCCAATTTTCAAAAAATAATCCAAAAATATTTTCTTCCAGTCCCTTTTTTGAAAATATTTCCTTAAAAATTTAAAAAAAACAAAAAAAAGTAGTTTTTAAACTCAAAAAAATGGTTCCCTTATTCCTAATATCTTTCATACAAAAAAAAAGAAAAATCAATAAAAATCAAAATCTAAAATACGGGTTTCCTTCATTTTGAAGTATTTTTCAAAAAAATCCAAAAAATATCAGAAACAAAAATCCAGAAAAAATTGCTCTTTAGCTGTCTTTATTTTGTAAATATCCATAAAAACTTTGAAAATATGAGTCCAAAAATATTTTCGCTTTTCTATAGAAGTGTTTTTGTAAATAAAAAAAAAATCAAAAATTCAAAATATTTTCTTAAAAGTGCCTCTTTCGAAAATTAAGAGGTGACAGCCAAAATCCAAAGAAAATATTTTCTTTCTTATTTAAAAAAAGAGAGAACAAATGAAAATTCAAACAAAAATATTTTCTTTTTTTTTTACTTCTAAAATTCTCAAAGTTCCAATCAAAAGGAAAGGAATTTTTAGAAGTCTTTCTTTTAAAAAAATAAAAATAGAGTCAAATTCAAAAATCCAAAAAAATATCCTTTTCTACTTTTAAAGCATTTTTTTTAGAAAAATCCAAAAGAAACAAAAATCCAAAAAAAAAAACTTTATTCTTTTAAAGCATTTTTTCTTTTTAAAAAAAATTATTCCAAAAAAAAAGAGTTAGTTTACTTACTCTATTCACGATCTCCCGAACTACGCAAGATCTGATTCATGCGGGGTCATGATACGTAGGCAATCCCCATCGAATTCGCTCATAGCCATAAAATAATTGAGTAAAAAAGAAAAAAAAATTAAAAAAAAATGCCAAAACAAAAAAAAAAGCGGCAAAAACAAGATCAAGAGTGGTTAAAGAGAGGCAGGAATAAAAGAAAAGAGGTACATAGTGAAGAGGGCTAGTTTAAGGTCAGGATGAAACATGCAACCCGTTCAAACACATGGTAGAGGCGTTTAACTGTTTAGGTGCATTGCATCCCAACGTGCGATTTCCTATATGTTAAATGCCTCAAAACTAACAAGGTTGTGTGTGTGAGTAAATTAGCCAGGTTCTGTTCAGGTGATTGGTTTTGTTGGTATGCGTTGATGAATGTGCAACCTTACACGCGACCACAATATTATCCACAAAACTGAGCTCCACTTCCCAGAAATGTCCATCCTTACCAAGCTCCATACAATCTTCAATCAGATGTTCCCCGGTACAATCCTCGCCCAAGAGAGCCTTTCAGAAAGAATCAGTTCACCCCTGTTGGTGAATCGTATTCAAGCTTGTTCCAAAAGCTGATTAGGCTAGATCTATTGCAGCCAGTGGACCAAATTCGGCTGAACCCCGAGTCCCCACCGCACTAAGCTGACACTATATGTGAATACCACTCTGGAGCAGTGAGGCACAGAACAAAGGACTGTTGGACCCGCAAAAGGGCAGTTGAAGATTCGATTGAAGCTAAAAGAATCGTTTTTCGGGAGGAAGAAGCTCCTGATATGATGAACAATCTGTTGCCCGCCCACAACAACAGGCCAATAGTCGGAATGATTTGTGAAGCTGAGGAATTTGATCTGGCATTGAAGGCCATTGCAGCCATTGCCAAAGCAGGAGAAAAGCCAGAAAAAGGATCGCCAAGCATGAAAGTTCCCCATTAGACGGGAGTCTCGGTAGCCAGTCTTGCTATCCTTTCTACGTCCGGATTATCTCAGGGTGTGATCCGGATGTTTTACTTTATTGTCTTACTTTCCTATGTAAACCCTTCTATCTTCAAATTTTTTTTTAAAAAAAAAAAATCAAAAAAATCAAATGAAATTAATATTTCATTTTCCAGGAATGCCTTTTTTTATCTTATCATTTTTCTCATTCTTTTTTTTTTAGTTCTGTTAAATGCAAATTTCAATAACATGACATGCTTATGGACTTCATGCCCGGATCCTAAAATGATGTCAGACCTCAAAATAATGAATAAAGAATTGGTTCGCAATGAAGATTAGCTTAAGGAAATAAGACAAAGAGTTGGAACAACTGAAGCAAAATTGGTTCCCCGATTGGAAAGGTCCATCCATTGCAACAAGAGTACTGCCAAAAGAGTGCGTTGAACTTGGGACACATCGAAGAAATGTCCCCGAAACAACTGTCAATGCAAATGCAGTCAAAAGGTACTTTGTTTGATCCTTCATATAGTTCTAATATTCTCCAGTTGGGATGACGAAGGCTTTCATTCTCGCTACCCAAACACTATCGACCCTTTGCAAACCCTTTGATCCGGTTACCATTCTTTGACTACCCTCTTTGGAACCTGAAGGTGTTATTGAAAAATGAAATAAAAAAAATAGGAGAGAAGGAAATTGAATTGAAAATAAAAATAAAATAAAATAACATAAAAAAATAAAAAAGAAAAAAAACAAAGAAAACAAAGCAAAAAAAAAAGAGAAGAAGAGAAAAACAAAATAAAACGGAAAAACAAAAGAAAAAACAGAAAAAACAAAAGAAAACCAAAAACAAAGTTTGCCTGAACTGCGTCTGACTTGATTCCGAAAGGGTATGTAGGCAACCTCTCATTGGAGTTCAGTCACACCAAAATAAAATCCAAGATCCCCCCCAAAAGTGAAACTGGGGCAAAAGTTATAGTGGTTCGGCGACAGTTCGCCAGAAAGGTTCTAAAGTTGTAATTCCATCCAAGCTCGTTTTACCCCAAATCCTGTTCAAGTCCTTCCGATCAATCGGTAAGAATGTTCAAGGATCAGAGAATGTAGTTACTTAGATCCTCGCAAGCAAAATAAGAGAAATAAAATGAGAGAGTCTTATTGGTGAAAACCCATACGGGCATCGTAAGGTGACGGTAAGTAAAGAAAAATGAAAATGAGAGAGTCTTATTAGTGAAAACCCACACGGGCAATATAAGGAGATGGTAAGAAATGAAATGAAAAATGCCAGCTCGTGAAAACCCACAAAGGGCACCCATGATCGAAAATAAGGTCCTCACAGCCATCGGCATCAATAGAGTCCTGACAAGGTTCCTCGGTATTCAAGGCAAAGTTGTGATGGATTTTTGAGAGTCGGACGGTTTACACAGATCAGACATCCAGTCCAAAAGGCATGTCATGTTCATTGAAGTCCGCATGTACTCCAAATAAGTCCTTCTCTCCTTTCCCCGAAAGGGACACTTCTAGTTTTAAACTCATTCTCCATTCAATTATTTGTTTCTCTTTGAATCCTTTTTGGTCTAACACTGTTCCAAAACCAAGACAAAGAAAGGATGGCAAGACTGATTTACAGGGCTTTCGTTTGATACACGCTAATGTGCAAAAGGCACCCAGCCTCAGCAGGTGCATCATGTTCGACCTCGACTGGCCATGGTGGCCGATGCTCAGGAATAAAAACTCTTGGAAGGAGAAAATCAAATTAAAGCGCCTATAAAGGCAATTGAAGTTGAAAGGGTTGAGTTTCACATGGCTAATCGCCTCAGCGAAGTTGAAGAAACCAAGGTACCCCTAAATTCTCTAAAATTGAAGTTGGAAGAAAGAAGATAGAAAAGAAAGGCCTACAAAGGCTAAATAAAGTTGGAAAGGTTAAGTCCCACGCGATTAGCCACTGCAGTTAGGTTTGAGGATCAAAAATTCCTTGATGCTCCAGAAAAAAAAAACAAATGATTTGCCTGAACGACGTCTGACTTGATTCCGAAAGGATACGTAGGCAGCCTCTCTCTGGGGTTCAGTCACACCAAAACAATAATCCAATTTTCCCTGAAGTTGAAACTGGGGCAGATGTTATAATGATTCAACCACGGGCACACCAAATGGTTCCGAAGTTGTAATTTCATCCACAATTATTTTTACCAAAAACCAAGTACAAGTCCTTCGGATCAATTGCCAAAGGCGGGGGAAACCAAGAAATATCACGGTTGGAAGCCGATGCATTCTAAAATTGAGAGAGTCTTGTCGGTGAAAACCTTCGGGCACCATGAGGCGATGAGAGTAGAGAAACCAAGAATGAGAGAGTCCATTTAGTGAAAACCGCAAAAAAGTACTATCGGGCGACGGTGAGAAGAGAAATGAGAGAGGTCGACTAGCGAAAAACCGCAAAGGGCGCTGTCGGCCGAAAAGATGGTTTCACCACAGAAAGTTCTGGCAAGTTTCCCTGGTTGGGAAACATAGATCCGTTTTGGTTCATGAGGAAATGCAAGTTCGTGAGGATTCGGGCATCTAGTCCAAAAAGCATGTCATGTCAGTTTGAAGCTGGCATGCACCTCAGATAAGTTCTTCTTTTTCCCCGAAAGGGACGCTTCTCTTTTAAATTCGTTTTTCCGCTCTTTGTTTACCTTTCCTTGAATCCCTTTCGGCTTAACCCTAAATTCTAAAATGTGTTAGAAAAAAAAGGTGGCAGGACCGGTTTCACAGAGCTCCGTCTGGCAAGAGGTGAAGAAAATACCCAGCCTCAGCGGTGCGTCAGTCCAATCCTGAATGATCATGATGTTTGATTACCTCCAAAGCAAAGGCATTAAAAAAAAGAAAGAGAAGAAAGTCAAAGGCAAAGGTATGGGAAGCGGAATGAGAACCAAAGCCTTACACGGGTGAGTCATCATGAAATCCTGAAATTTGAGTCTTATCAGTTTGAAAGGGGGTCGCCTTTGAAGCCAATCAATGGCGAAGTTTCTCAACAGAAATGAGGTCGGGACCAAGCAATTGGAATGATCAAGTCCACCGAACCAACCATCGTTTTCAAACTGATAATTGTTCTTTGTTTGGAAAATTGAAACAGGTGCAATCCAAAGCAACCGTGCAAGAAGCAGGTGCAACCAAGAGTGAAAAGAAATGCACAAGTGCAAGAAACAGCTTTGCAGCAAGGAATCAACCCAAAAGGGAAGTTTCCTCCAAATTCTTTCCTGCATTTTTACTGAACAAAAAATAATTAAAAAAAACGAAAAGAGAAATAAGAAGAAAATTCCAAAAAAAGGGGTTAGTGTAGAATCCCCAATATCAACCTATTTTTCGCCAACATTAGGGCTCCAATCCCTGAGTTGAGATTTTAGACATAGGGCCTCCATTCCCTAGTCGACTTTTGCCAACATTAGGGCTCCAATCCCTGAGTTAAGATTTTAAACATAGGGCCTCCATTCCCTAGTCGCCTTTTGCCAACATTAGGGCTTCAATCCCTGAGTTGCGATTTTACACATAGGGCCTCCATTCCCTAGTCACCTTTGCCAACATTAGGGCTCCAATCCCTAAGTTGAGATTTAAACATAGGGCCTCCATTCCCTAGTCGCCTTTTGCCAACATTAGGACTCCAATCCCTGAGTTGAGATTTTAGACATAGGGCCTCCATTCCCTAGTCGTCTTTAGCCGACATTAGGGCTCCAATCCCTGAGTTGAGCGATTTTCTTTTAGCCGACATTACGGATCCAATCCCTAAGTTGAGAAATTTTCTTTTAGTTGACATTAGAGCTCTAATCCCTGAGTTGAGTGATTTTTTTAGCCGAAATTAGGGATCCAATCCCTGAGTTGAGCGATTTTCGTTTAGCCGACATTAGGGCTCCAATCCCTGAGTTGAGCAATTTTCGTTTAGCCGACATTAGGGCTCCAATCCCTGAGTTGAACAATTTTCCTTTAGCCAACATTAGGGCTCCAATCCTTGAGTTGAGCAATTTTCTTTTAGCCGACATTAGGGCTCCAATCCCTGAGTTCAGTGATTTTCTTTTAGTCGACATTAGGGCTCCAATCCCTGAGTTCAACGATTTTCCTTTAGCCGACATTAGGGCTCCAATCCCTGAGTTGAGCAATTTTATTTTAGCCGACATTAGAGCTCTAATCCCTGAGTTGAGCGATTTTTTTTAGCCGACATTAGGGCTCCAATCCCTGAGTTGAGCGATTTTCGTTTAGCCGACATTAGGGCTCCAATCCCTGAGTTGAGCAATTTTCTTTTAGCCGACATTAGGGCTCCAATCCCTGAGTTGAGCAATTTTCCTTTAGCCGACATTAGGGCTTGCCGACATTAGGGCTCCAATCCCTGAGTTGAGCGATTTTTCTTTTAGCCGACATTAGGGCCCCAATCCCTGAGTTGAGCAAGTTTCCTTTAGCCAACATTAGGGCTCTAATCCCTAGGTTGAGCGATTTTTCTTTAGCCGACATTAGGGCTCCAATCCCTGAGTTGCGTCTTTTAGACTTGAGGTTTCCAATCCCCTCATCAATTCTGTAGGTTTTTATGGCAATTAACTCACGAAATTTTCCTAGTGAAACTGGGGCAGAAAAATTTTGTTCGTTTGTTTGTTTTGTTGTCTGAGCAGGTTTGACCTCGAGGCACATGGATCGAGATGACCTATGGAGTGAGTCTCAATCCAGAATAAAACAAAGGAAGAAAAGAACAAAAGAAGACGAGCCCAAATACTGGAACAGACAAAGTGCGTATCGCTCAAAATCTGATTGACGTCACGAGCTCCGCCAATCCCGCTTCACTCAATGCTGGAGAAATAAACAAGCGCCTACAACTTGCGAGCATCAAGATTCAGATCGAATTCTACAAGCAGAATCAGCTAAGACTCAAGATCAATTTGCAAAATAATTATAGATAGGAATCTTGTAACTAGTAGTTGATAGGCATAACTAGCTTAGTTTTAATTCTCCTTTGGTGTAATAAGGAGGTCGGTAAAGCAGTAGTAACAACATGCAACAGCAGTAACAGCAGCATCGCAGTTCCATGGTAGTCCCAACTACCAAAACTTCCCGAACTACATTGACCTGATTCATGTTTAGCCCAGGATATGTAGGAAACTTTTGAAGCAAAGGTTCGGTCAAATCTTTCAAAAAAAAAAATGCTTCACACGGAGTATTCCAACGGGCAAAAATCGCTCGTATCCGCTCACTTTATCTTTGCATGAAAAATCTTCGTGTTTTCGGACATAGAGGGGCAGCTGTGAGCATGTGAATTTTGCCCTATATGAGTATTACTCCCAAAAATTCAAAATAAAACAATTTTCCTTTGTGTGCAATTTTTGAATTTTTGGAATTGGTTATAGCTGTCGTAATCGGTTAATTGATTAGGATTTGGATATAGCTGATGGGGGTGTTATGGTAATTTCAAATTATTTTAGGGGTAAAATGGGAAACGAGCCTTAACTTTGAGTGCTCCATCCACTAGGCATTAATAATATTACAATAGTACATGGTGGGGGCAAGACATGGGGTAGTGGGGGAATAATGCATTTGTTTAATATAGTGGGGGACAAGACATAATGGAGTGGGAATAATGCATTTGTTTAATATAGTGGGGGACAAGAAATAATGGAGTGAGAATAATATATTTGTTTAATATAGTGGGAGACAAAACATGTAGGCATGGGGAACAAGGGAATTAAATAAGAAAAACATTAAGTAGTGGGGGCAAGACATGCAATTATGGGAATATTTTGGGTTAGTGGTTCAAGACAAGAGTCTTGGTTATAAATAGAGTCATTTTTATACATTGTAGGAGGATGATAAGAGGATGAGAGAGGAGAAAGTTGAGAGAGTTGACTGAGTTTTGAGAAATCAGAATTTAAGAGCAAAAAGAGAAAAACAAGCTGAACTTTTACTTGAATAGTTTCAGGTTGCTTTTCCTTGACTGTTGTTCAAAAATCAGAAAACTACTGTTGTTTTGTACCTGTCTCTCTTCTGCTTTGACTGTGATTGCATTTGGTGTTGCTGGGTTTCAATCGGTTACTGGTTTATTCTTGATCATTTACTGGATTCTGTTGGTTTTGCTGTGTTGCTGAACCTGTTGTTGCTGTGTATTTACACTACTGCTGCTCCTACTGATCTTCATCTTCTTTCCTTGCTTTCCAAATACCAGGTACACAAACTGATACACTGGTTCATCTTGTAAGCTACTCGAAGCATGAATGCAAAAAATGGGAAAGATTTGAAGCTGTAGTTTAATGTAGTCTTTTCTTTATTTTACTGTCTGTACTTAGAACATTCTATGCGCTGCCCATGTAAACTCTGGTTATATATTGAATCTCGGTTGTATATATGTTAGCTAGTTACCTTCACTAGAATAAGGTAGTTGTTGGTTATGTATAACACGGGCACTATCCTATAGCAGTTTAAGTTGTAAACTTCTTCCCCGTAGGCTTTTAGTTTAAAAGGACTAATAGTGTAGTTGTAACATTCTGCTAGTTCAATTTGTTCGATTAAACAGCATGTTCCAAATACACATAAGGCCTTAGGTTGATTACTCAATAGTTCAAACTATTTTAGTTAACAACTTGCTCATCTAAATTCGTTAAAAAACGGGTTTCATTAGGTATCACTTTCATTTCGGATTCTTAAAGTTTGAACATGTGTAGAATCATTTAGCTAAGCCCAACATCTGAATAAGGATGGCACATGTCCAGTTTTACCCCTTATACATTGGACCTGGGCCCATAATTGTTAACCGACTGCCCTTATTGTATCGTTTTCGGATTTAACGACTCACTTTCGAAACTCAACTATAATAACTCGTGAGCATGTAAATAAGTTAGAACTCTTTTTCTTTCATTATAGAGACGAATGAAATAGAAAACATAGTCCCTATAGGTCAATCCTTTTAAAATAAAAATGAGGCGTGCCTTGCCAAACAAAAATGCACAAGTTGCGGGGCCCTCTATACGTGTTTGTAAAGATGCTTAGACTCCGGGACAGGCCATTTAGCAAAGTTTCACGGCCTTGCCCAAAATAACGATACGCCAATCGCTTAGGGTGCATTTTTAATAAAATTACTTCCCTAAGTATGGGTGTGCATTTATGCAACCCAAATCCAAATCTCAACAGAGTCGAAACGTGTCTATGACCACGGGTATATTGATTGTGACGAGGTTCGAGATATGATTTCACGACGTTGCAATTCTATTAAAAAATAATAATAAAAGCGGTTTAAACTTAATAAAAGCACACAAGTGATAACATGTATTAAAATCAGATATTTAGCCATTATAACAATTTAAGCGATTGTGCTAGAACCACGGGATCCGTGGGTACCTAACACCTTCCCTCGGGTCAACAGAATTCCTTACTTAGAATTTCTGGTTCGCAGACTTCATTTGGAAAGTCGAATGTTTTCCTCGATTTGGGATTCAAGATAAACCGGTGACTTGGGACACCAAAAGCCAAACCTTTCCCAAGTGGCGACTCTGAATTAAATAAATAATCCCATTTTCGAATAATGTCACTTAAATTGGAAAAACACCCCTCACGCATTTATCCTTCGGGGTAGGCGCGCAAAAAGGAGGTGTGACAAATTGTACAGGAGGTCGATTATGATGATGAATCGGAATACGATGAGGATGAAGCCTTCGAAGATATAAACAGAGAGTTAAGCCAGTTTGAAGAGAAATCCAAGCCCAACTTAAATGACACAGAAGCCATCAATTTAGGGGATGCAGATGATATCAGGGAAACTAAAATAAGCATCCACATTGCACCGAATATCAGGGAAGAACTAATCAAAGCACTTATTGAGTTCAAAGACATTTTTACATGGTCGTATGATGACATGCTGGGGTTAAGTACGGATTTAGTGATTCACAAATTGCCCATTAACCCGATATGCCCTCCCGTCAAGCAGAAATTGAGGAAGTTCAAGAAAAACATGAGTGTGAAGATTAAAGAGGAAGTAACCAAGCAGCTGCAAGCAAAGGTTATTCGGGTCACTCGATATCCTGATTGGTTGGCTAATGTGGTACCAGTGCCGAAGAAAGATGGGAAGATCAGGGTGTGTGTCGATTACCGCAATCTGAACAGGGCAAGCCCAAAGGATAATTTTCCATTACCCAACATCCATATCTTGATCGATAATTGTGCCGGACGTGAGATCGGGTCTTTTGTGGATTGCTCTATCATCTAATTCTGATGGATGAAGAAGATGCGGAAAAGACGGCCTTCATATGCCGTGGGGGACTTATTGCTACCGGGTAATGCCATTTGGTTTGAAGAATGCTGAGGCAACGTACATGAGAGCAATGACTACTGTGTTTCATGACATGATACATAAAGCGATTGAGGTATACGTGGACGATATGATCATAAAATCCAAGCATCAGGAGGACCACGTAGCAGACCTAAGGAAGTTTTTCCAAAGACTTCGAAGGTACGATATTAAGCTCAACCCGGCCAAATGTGCATTTGGTGTTCCATTTGGAAAGCTGTTAGGATTCATCGTCAGTCGGCGAGGCATTGAGTTGGACCCGTCAAAGATCAAATCCATCCAAGATTTTCCACCGCTGAAGAACAAGACAGAAGTATTGAGTCTGTTGGGAAGGTTGAATTATATTAGCAGGTTTATTGCTCAACTCACAGCAACTTGTGAACCCATTTTTTGACTATTGAAGAAAGATGCTGCGGTAGAGTGGACGGCAGAATGTCAGGAAGCATTTGACCAAATCAAAGGATATTTATCAAATCCACCTGTGTTGGTTCCACCTGTGTCGGGAAGACCATTAATTCTTTATCTAACGGTCCTGGAGAATTTGTTTGGCTGTATACTGGGGCAACACGACATTATAGGAAGGAAGGAGCAAGCCATCTATTATCTCAGCAAGAAGTTTACAGGCTATAAGATTAAGTACACTTAACTCGAGAAGACATGTTGCACCCTAACTTGTGTGGCCCAGAAATTGAAGTATTATCTGTCATCATATACTACTTATCTCATTTCACGCTTGGATCCACTGAAGTATATTTTCCAGAAGCCTATGCCCACAGGGAGATTGGCGAAATGGCAGATATTACTCACAGAATTCGACATCGTCTATGTAACGAGGACGACCATGAAGGCCCAAGCATTGGCTGATCACTTGGCTGAGAATCCTGTTGATGAAGAATACGAGCCCTTGAGAACGTATTTTCCTAATGAAGAAGTGAAGCATATAGATGAGTTGGAAATAACCAAGGAACCAATATGGAAGCTTTTTTTTGATGGAGCCGCAAATGCGAAGGGAGTTGGAATAGGAGCGGCACTTATTTCTAAAACAGGACATCATTATCCTGTTACGGCTCAGCTGCGTTTCTATTGTACCAACAACATGGCTGAGTATGAGGCATGCATATTAGGTCTACGGATAGCTGCAGACATGGATGTCCAGGATGTCTTGGTCTTGGGAGATTCGGACCTCCTGGTGCATTCGATTCAGGGTGAATGAGAAACAAGGGATTTGAGGCTCATACCATATCGACAATGTTTGCACGATCTGAGCAAGTAATTTCGATCAGTGGAGTTCATATATATATCCCAAGAGTTCATAATGAGGTTGTCGATGCTTTGGCCACCTTAGCATCGATGTTGCACTACCCAGACAAAATTCATGTTGACCCGTTGCATATCCAGGTTCGTGATCAGCATGCTTATTGCAACATGTTAGAGGAAGAACTGGATGGCGAACCATGGTTCTATGATGTCAAGGAATACCTCAGGATGGGGATATACCCGGAGCAGGCCACCGGAGATCAAAAGAGAGCCATTCGGCGACTGGCAAATGGATTTTTCCTCAGTGGAGGAGTGTTGTACAAAAGAACACCAGATTTGGGATTGCTGAGATGTATAGATGCTAGTCAAGCCACGACAGTTATGACAGAGGTACATGCTGGAGTTTGTGGGCCACATATGAGCGGATATGTATTGGCGAAAAAGATTTTTCGAGCAGGGTACTATTGGCTCACTATGGAGCGTGATTGTATCAGTTTCGTGTGGAAATGCCATCAGTGTCAGATACACGGAGATCTGATTCATTATCCGCCGGCAGAATTGCATACAATGTCAGCACCATGGCCATTTGTTGCCTGGGGTATGTATATCATTGGACCAATTGAGCCAGCAACATCCAATGTGCATAGGTTCATTCTGGTGACCATCGATTATTTTACTAAGTGGGTTGAAGCTAAAACTTTCAAGTCGGTAACCAAGAAGGCAGTGGTAGATTTTGTTCACTCCCATATCATCTGTAGATTTGGAATCCCAAAGGTGATCATCACGGATAATGGTGCTAATCTTAACAGCAATTTGATGAAAGAGGTATGTCAACAGTTTAAGATTACACACCGCAATTCCACCCCATATCGTCCCAAGGCGAATGGAGCAGTTGAGGCAGCCAACAAAAACATAAAGAAGATACTTCGGAAGATGGTAGAAGGTTCGAGGCAATGACATGAAAAATTACCATTTGCATTGTTGGGTTATCGCACTACTCTCCATACTTCAGTAGGGGCAACTCCTTATTTGTTGTTATATGGAACTGAAGCAGTAATACCGGCGAAAGATGAAATTCCATCCCTTCGGATTGTCGTTGAAGCTGAAATTGATGATGACGAGTGGGTCAAAACCCGTTTGGAGTAGTTGAACTTGATTGATGAAAAAAGATTGGCAGCTATGTGTCATGGCCAGTTGTATCAAAGGAGGATGGCAAGATCATACAACAAAAAGGTGCATCCCCGGAAGTTTGAAGTGGTCCAGCAAGTGCTGAAATGCATCCTCCCACATCAGGACGAGGCAAAGGGCAAGTTCGCCCCGAATTGGCAAGGGTCATTCATTGTAACCAGAGTGTTGTCCAATGGCACCTTATGTTTAACAGATATCGAAGGAAAATGCGTCGACATGGCTATCAATTCTAACGCAGTTAAGAGATATTATGTATGATTTCTTTTAATTGTAATTGTCGTTTGTTTGCATTTGGCATGGTATCATAGAATGAAATGGCGGAGGCAATTTGCACTTACATCCAAACACTTCAACCTTTGCTTCCCCTTTTGAGCCTTATTTATTCTTTCATACCCCTCTTTTGGAATCAGTAATGAAAATGAAAGAAAAAGAGAAGACAAAAATAATGATAATAAAGACAAAAGAAAGTCACAAGAAAAATAAAGGAATTGGGAGCTACGTTTGACCTAATTCCTCAAAGAAGGATATGTAGGCGTCTCGCCTCACGGCTCGGTCATAGTGTAACAAAAATAAAAATCCCCAAGCAAGAAACTGGGGCAGAAGTTGTGTTTGTAATTTTGGGAAGGAAGTTTGATTCCAAGAGTTGTAATGTTTTACCCATCAAAATTATTTTGAACCTTTTGATACCCCTTTTCTTTTAGCCATACACAAAAACCCATATTGATGTCCAAAAAAGACCTCTCGATCAGTATCTGAGAAGTGCCAAGTCATGCAAATGAAAGTCGAGAATAACACTCTGATCCCCAGCAGAGAAGAGGATCCTAAGCTGGAAATAAATTGATAGCCGAAAGAATCCCCAACAGAGAGAGTCATATCGGTAACACTCCAATCCCCAGCTGGAAAAAATAAAATAAAATGAGAGAGTCTTATAGGTGAAAACCTCCACAGGCACCATAAGGCGACGTAAGTTGAGAGAAATAAAACGAGAGAGTCTTATCAGTGAAAACCTTCACAGGCACCATAAGGCGATGGTAGTTGAGAGAAATGAGAGAGTATTATTAGTGAAAACCCCTCGAAGGGCACTGTGAGGCGACAAGACAAGATTGGCGGAAAGGATCCGCACGAAGAGTGGAGTGCCTGTTTATCCCCAACAAGATGAGGTCATCCGAAAGATTGATTGATACAAGTAGACTGGGTTGATTAATCCGGAATGCACGACATGATCGTTGGGATCGGTTATATCATTCAGATAAGTTCTTTTCTTTTCCCCAACATTTGTTCAGGAAGACTTCTTCTTTTTCTATCTTTTGAAATCATCACTTTTTCATTTCTTGGATTAAAGACTTTATCCTCCCAGCAGTTTGTTTTTAAAAAGGATTTTCAGAGCTTATTACCAGTTGCCAAGACGGTGCAAAAAACACAATGTGGAAAGGACGGGTCAAAGATAATGCAATGGAACGAGAAAGACGTTCGTTGTAAGAGAAAACGATGGATTGGTCTACGATTTCACGGAGAGTATGGAGAAAAGTGGGAAGCAAAAATTGTTGAATAAAGAATCGTCAAGAAACAAGATCATCCCAGGCAGATTATCGACCAAGTTCCAAGAGAGTCGGACAACACGGAGCAGGGGAAACAGAGGGGGAAACCATCCCCAGCAGGAATATCATCCCCAACAAATAATATCATCCCAAGCAAGTTTTGGTAATATAGTGGAACACAAAGATGGGAAAGAAGAAAGAGAAAACCATCCCCAGCAGGAGTGGCATGACCAATCGCCACGTTTTAAACTAACAAAATTTTTTCTTTGATTTGAAGCAGGGACAGGAAATGTTATAGATGCTGAAAAGACATCATGATACAAGAAAGATTGCCAAACTGGGGCAGGAAATTTTCTGGAAGTCCGGTACCCACTTGGGGAAGAAGCAAGATAACACAAGTTTGGGGAAAAATGGTATCCCCAGCAGTTTTCGGGAGAAGACCAAACAAGTTTTAAAGGAAGCAATTTCAGAAGGAAGATAACACAAGTCTTAAGGGAAGTAGTTCCAGTGGAAGGAAAACACTAGCTTTAAGGGAAGTAGTCTTTGAAGGAGGAAAATAACATTTTTATGAATAAAACACCGGTGTTATCCCCAGCATTTTTCAGAGGAATGAAACACCAGTTTTGAGGGAAGCATTTCTGAAAGAAGATAATTTCAAGTTAGAAGGAAAATGGTCCAGGAGGCAGGAAGGAGCAATAGCAATAAAACTCATTTTTTAAGAAGTTGTTGAAGTCAGGAGCCCGCCTGGAGAATGGAGGTATTATCTTTGAGTTGTTTAATGAAGTCAGGAGCCCGCCTGGAGAATGGAGGTGTTATATTTTTAAGAAGAAGTTGAAGTCAGGAACCCGCCTGGAGAATGTAAGTGTTATATTTTTTAAGTCATACTTGAAGTCAGGAGCCCACCTGAAAATGGAGGTGTTGTATTTCTTGAGAAGGTTGAAGTCAGGAGCCCGCCTGGAGAATGGAGGTGTTATGTTTTTAAGAAATTGTCGAAGTCAGGAGCCCGCCTGGAAAATGGAGGTATTATCTCTAAAATTGTTTATTGAAGTCAGGAGCCCGCCTAGATAATGAAGGTATTATGTTTTTAAGAAATTTTTGAAGTCAGGAGCCCGCCTGGAGAATGGAGGTGTTATGTCTTTAAGAAATTGTTGAAGTCAGGAGCCCGCCTGAAAAATGGAGGTGTTGTATTTTTTGAGTTGTAGTCAAAGTCAGGAGCTCGCCTGAAAAGTAGAGGTATTATATTTTTAAGAAGTTGTTGAAGTCACGAACCCGCCTGGAGAATGGAGGTATTATATATTTTTTTAAAAGGTTGTTGAAGTCAGGAGCCCGCCTGGAGAATGGAGGTTGTTATAATTTTAAGTTGAAGTCAGGAGCCCACCTGGAGAATGGAGGCTGCTTTAGCTTTAAATTGCTATTGAAGTCAGGAGTCCGCCTGTAAAACGGAGGTTGTTATAATTTTAAGTTGATGAAGTCAGGAGCCCGCCTGTAGAACGGAGGTTGTTATAATTTTAAGTCGAAGTCAGGAGCCCGCCTGGAGAATAGAGGTGTTATATTTTTAAGAAGTCGTTGAAGTCAGGAGCCCGCCTAGAGAACGGAGGCCGTATTATCTTTTAAAGTCAAGTTGGAGTCAGGAGTCCGCCTGTAGAACAAAGGAGTACACATTCAAGTTGAAGTCAGGAGCCCGCCTGCAGAACAGAGGAATACATTTCAATATCAAGCCAGAAGTCAATAATGCGGAGGGTTACAACAAAAACACCCCCAGCATGAATCCCATTTCAGAAATCAGAAAGAAGACTACAAGAGCAACTCGAAGATAGATAAGATTCTGTAATCATTAGTTTAGTCTAGCTTTTTGTTTTCTTTCTAGCAATGGTATAATAAGGAGGTCGGAAAGCAGTAGTAACAGCATGCAACAGCAGTAACAACAACATTGCAGTCCCATGGTAGTCCCAGCTACCAAAACTTCCCGAACTACATTAACCTGATTCCCTTTTAGCCAGGGATATGTAGGAAACCTTTGAAGCAAAGGTTCGGTTAAGCCTTTCAAAAAATGCTTCACACGGAGTATTCCAACAGGCAAATATCGCTCGTATCCGCTCACTTTATCTTTGCACGAAAACTCTTTATGTTTTCGAACAAAGAGGGGCAGCTGTGAGCACGTGATTTTTGCCCTATGAGAACTACTCCCAAAAAATTTCAAAAAATAAAATGGTGTTGTGTTGTTTGTGATTTATTTGTATTTTGTCCGTGCATGTTTATTTCTTCTTTAATTAAGAAAAAATACAAAAATATGTGTTGCATGTGCATTTAGGTTTTAATTTTACAATTTAGGAATTAATTAAACAATCAAGTTTGTTTGACAAAATAGAAAAATCACAAAAATATGTACTTTGCATTTTTGCATTTAATGTCCGAATTGTGTGATTTTATCTTTATTTGATGTTTAATTTCGTGTGATAGTTATTATTAAGAGTTAATATTTTTAGTTAATTGTCGATTTTATAATTAGGATTTTTAGTTTATTGTTGAAAAGGAAAATTGAAAAGAAAAAAAATGAGAAGAGGAAAATTCGGTTGGGCCAATGTGGCCAAGACCAAATCCAAAAGACCAGCCCACACCCGCCCCAAATCCAATCCACCTGTGACCAGTCTAGAACGACGTCGTTTGGGCATTGTGAATCTGGACCGTCAATCTCATACGATCAAACGGTCCAATCCGTCTCCAGATATATCCAAACGATGTCGTATCTGGCCAATAAATCCAAGCCATTGATTTGTTTTGATCTAACGGTCCGAGGCTTCCCCCATAACCCGATCCATTTCAACCCGGGTTGACCCAGTCTCGAGGTATGACCAAACGTCACCGTTTCCTTTAAGTGAATTGATCCAGGCCGTTGATTGTGCTTGATCCAACGGCCAGGATTAAACCACCCCCTCCGTATATAAGTCCAACCTCTCACCTCACACCCCCCTAAGCCATACCCCCTGTTCATCGTCTCTCTCAGAGATGACCCCCCAAACCCTAGCCGCCACCAAATCCCTTCGCCATAAACTTGGCAGCAACAACGCCGATATCCATGAAACTAACACCCCTAGAGAACCTAACGACCCTCTCCACGAATCCCTTACCCGTTTTGCTCGAATCAGCCTGTAGCTTCTCGAATCTTCAATCGAAGATTCGAGAAAAACTTGAAACTACCCCAACCGGCCCCAAACTCACACCGTGACGCCCCCAGACCTCCCTCGTTACCAAAGCACCTTTGGTTTGGTTCGAATCAGACCAGAACCGTTCGAACCCCAAATCGAACCCCAAGAACCCTAGAAACCAAAGGTTGAAGTCTGTCCAAATTAAAGGATGATTTGGGGGTCTAATCGACCTTAGTTGAAGTGTTCTCAGTTGAGAACACTCGATTAAGGTCCGTTCGACCTCAAAAAGTCCGAGTCAGAGTCCAAGTGAGGGTCGTCCAGTTTTCCGAAGTTCTTGAGGTATTTTTTCTTTCCTGTTTGTTCCATTTTATGTTTGTTTATATCTGTTTATCTGTTTAGTGTAGTTTTATTGATTTTTCAATTTTTTGTCGATTGATTCTGTCCTTCTTCAAAGACCTTTTATTTGGTCGAACTTTTTTTGGTCATGGTTAAGTATATGATAAACTATATAATCGATTTGAATGAGTTTCGTCGATTAGTTAAAGTTTTATTATAATTCCTGTTTCTATCAATACGACTCGAATCACCTGTGTGTCTGTTCAATTCTGATTATTTGCAATTGATTGTATGTGTTGTAATTCGTGTAGTCGATTGGATAAGTGTCGTCGATTAGTTTTACAAGCTTGAATGTTAGAATAACCTGATAATAATTTGACTCATGCTGCTTCAATTCTGATTGAATCACTGTTGGAATTTGATAGGCTGGATTGGTTATAGCTGAGGTGTTTAGAGTTTAAATTCAGTTCATTTAGATAATTGAATCAGTGTAGCAAATGGCTTAGTTGAATATTCTGACAATAGGGTACTAAAGTACCATTAAACTAATGAAATAGTTTAAAACAGTAGGGGGGGTTGAAGGCTGTGTAAGGGATCATGGGCACCATTTCACAAGGTTTAAGGGATTTTGAATAGAAAAATAGGCTGCCCATACCCGCGTGGGATTAATAAATAAAAAGAAGTTTAGTGGGGAACAAAACATATACTAGTGGAATTGAAAAAGAGATGATGGGCAGAATTAGTTTACAAATTCTGCCTAAAGTGCTCTTGAGAGCTGGCAAGGTCAGTGTTGGGTATAAATGGGGGTCTTGGTTCTTCTTTTTGGGGAGACTGGGAAGGAAGAGAGTGGAGAGAGCTTTCACTGTTTCATTTACCTTAATTAACTTGTCAAAATCTCAGCCAGTAGTCCAACTGCCTGAGAATCATAAGCAGTTTTAAAATTATCTGCTTCAAGTTTCAGAGATCACTGCCTGGGGAACTGTTGTTGTATTGCTGCTCGCATTTCTGCTGCTGCTGATTTCTTCTTCTTCTTCTTCTTCTTCTTCTTCTTCTTCTTCTTCTTCTTTTTCTTCTTCTTCTTCTTATATTTCAAACATTCAGGTACATATCCTGTAACCTTCAAGCTTGTGGACATGAAATGAAATGCTGCTTGAGATGATTTCTGACTTCTCATGTTTTGTTTTAGTCAAAAGTGTAGAGCAATTATGTTTATTCGAATTTCATATCACTTGTATAATTGGACTGTTTGAGGTCGTGTAGGATTGTTAAACTCATTTAATTTGTGTGAAGAATTGAAACACCAGTTTTAATCTGGTTTACTCCTTAATTCGTGTTGTAGTTAAATCTGATATTTGGCCTATGATAGTTTAACATGAGAGGTTTGTGATAGTTAGTAGTAAAAATATGATTCTGAAATTGTTAATGATATGGCTTGTAGTTAATTTTGAAATAATGGTAGACATGTAAGATTTGAACATTCTAGGCCATTTCAGTATATTAATCATAAGGATAGCATGAAAGTAATACCATTTGCCATGGTTATATGGAGTTGAACTATTTACTTTGTAAAAAATCAATTAATTGCTGATAGTCACTATTAGGTTGGAAACAATCACCAGTCTGCTTACACAGGTGACAACCCTGTGCTTGTAAATTAAATTCGTTGCATTCTCAGTCTTTTGGTTCAAGTTGAAAGCTCAAATGATGAGTCCTGTATCTTCTAAATGTGGGCCTGCCATAATTCATCTTGCACCTTCTGACGATTAGGGCCTCGCCCCAAAGCCTAGGCCCCAGAAACTTCATGTCATCCTCATGCTAAGACCATGAAGTCTCAATTTAGGCTCCTTGATTATACTTGGGCCTGTACAGAGGCCCATGATGGACTGGTTATCAAATTGAACTGAATCTATTTGATTACTTAATCACGGTTCAGTGACATGCTAATTAATTAGGGCCTTTTCTTATTATTAGAGACAATATATGATAGAAAAATCGTAGTCCTTTATGTTGGCTTTAAAATAAATAAGGTGCACCGCGCCAAATAAAATCACAAATCACGTGGCCCTCTTTAAATGTTCACATACAGTATTTAGACCTCGGGATGTGCCATTTAGCGAATTTCATGGCTACCCGCAAAGTTAATAATACGCTAGTCGCTTTAGGTCCGACATTTAATAATATTACCTTCCTAAACTCAAGTGCACATTTATGTGACCCAAATCCAAATCCCAATGAAGTTGAAATGTGTCAAAAACCACGGGTGCATTTATGTGACGTGGTTCGAGATGTGTTTTCACGACGTTGCAATTCTCTTTAAAAAAAATAATAAAAGCGGTTAAAAGTTAAAATTTGCACATAGGTTCATAATTGTATAAAATCAGATAATTAAGCCAGATATAACAGTTGAGCGACCGTGCTAGAACCACGGAACTCGGGAATGCCTAACACCTTCTCCTGGGTTAATAGAATTCCTTACTCAGATTTCTGGTTCGCGGACTGTAATACAGAGTCAATCTTTTCCTCGATTCGGGATTCAACCGAAGACTTGGGACACCATAAATCTCCCAAGTGGCGACTCTGAATTAAATAATAAATCCCGTTTTGATTGTCCTTTAATTGAAAAACTCCCTCTACGCCCCTGCGGGCGCGGGTGAAAAAGGAGGTGTGACACTCCCCATTTGGGCCTGTCTTCGCAAATGCGACAGGATGTTAGCAAATCCGACTTCACAAATACGAAAGTTTCTTCGCAAATGCGAGCTTACCAGAGTCTGGGTTAGCAATTGCGATACCTGCAACCTGTAAATTCATAACTTAGACGCATTTCAACCATTTTTCACACTCTTTCAAAACCAAAACACTCCAGGGCGAATTTTTAAAGACAATTTCTTCTCCAAATCGATTGTAAGTGATTTCTAACTAGTTTTATTCAATCATTAACATCTTTCACATGATTTCAACTCAAAATCAATGAGTTTCATGAAGAAAATTGGGTGTTTTGGGTAGAACATAGGTTTTTTAAAAATTGGAGATTTGGACCTCGATTTGAGGTCCGATTTCAAAACAAATTATATATTGCAGCTCGTGGAGGAATGGGTAATCGGGTTTTGGTTCGAACCTTGGGTTTTGACCATGTGGGTCCGGGGCGATTTTTGACTTTTTGGGTAAAACTTTAGAAAACTCATTTTCATGCGTTAGAATTGATTTATTTAGCATTTATTGATGTAATTAAGTAACTTGTGAATACATACGAGCGAATTGGTGGTGGAATCAAGAGGTAAAGCGATAGTAGAGACTTGAATTATGTTTGTGGTATCGAGGTAAGTGTTTGGTCTTACCTTAGCTTGAGGGATTAAGAGTCAAGTCCTATTTACTAAGTGTATTTATTGAGTACGACATATAAGCATGGTGACGAGTATCTATACGTTGGTGTCAAGCATGCCCGTGAGTCTTATATTGTGATTATTATGACTTCGTTGTATTATTTATGCTTTGGTGATGATTTCTATTGTTGGGCAAAGTTTGTGGAAGTAATTGTGACATTTGAACATTGAGGAGTGTTGGCTCAAGTTGTATAATAAAATGTGAAAGTATAAGTGGTAATTTGAGCCTTTTAGAGTATTGGTTCAAGTTGTGAATTGAGTTGTGAAGTAGCAGTGAGAAAAAGAAGAGAATTATTATGTGTCCTCCCTTGCCGGGATGTTGTTGCTTTTAATGTTATCTCCCTTGTCGGGAGGTTGATGTTTCTTTTGATGTTGTTCCCTTGCCGGGACTTGATTGTTGAACTATTGTTCCCTTGCCGGGATTCTTGTTGTAATTTCATATACTCCCTTGCCCCATTATTTGTGATTGTTGTTTGGGTGAGGAAGAGTGTTGAAGCACGAAGGGTGATGCCGTGTATTATTTAGTGAGAGAGTGTTAAAGCACGAAGGGTGATGCCGTGTATGATTTGTGAGAAAAGAGTGTAAAGCACGAAGGGTGATGTCGTGTCGCATGATGTACAGTTCTGTGCTGATTATATTGTTTATATGGTGAAAACAGGAGTAAAAGCACGAAGGGTTATGCCGTGCACTTATTGATTCCTGATTCTTTTTTGATATTGGAGATATGTTGTTTCTTTTAAATACCCGTTGTCTTTCTATTCTAAATTGATAGTTACCCGCAGCATGTTACCCCTCCCATACTTGACTGTATATTACTGTTTTTCTTTTTCGCTGTATATAGTTAAATTGCACAGGTTTTTTTGGTAGTCTAGTCCTAGACTCGTCACTACTTCGCCAAGGTTAGGCTAGGAACTTACCAACACATGAGGTTAGTTGTGCTGATACTACACTCTGCACTGTGTGCAGATCCCGGAGCAACAACTTTTGGACTGTAGATTGGGTGGCTGCTTCAGTCCACGCGGAGATCCAAGGTAGTCTTACAGGCGTCCGCAGGCCCTGGCATCTCCCTCTATCCCTTTATTCCTATTTCATTTACTTAATCTAGAAACTATGTATCTTTTATCTTTCAGACTTTGTATGTAGTATTCTTAGATTGTTTGTGAAACTGTGACACCAGTTTTGGGTGGTCGAGGCTCGAACAGTTGTATTAGATACATATTTTAGATAGTTTACTGTTTTTCTTCCGCTTATTGTAATTTTTGTTGTCTACACGTTATTGCGTTATAATTGTTAAAGAATATATAATGGATAAAAAGGTAATTTGTTCCAACTGTCGGCTTGCCTAACTCACATTAGTAGGCACCATCACGACTCCCGAGGGTGGGAAATCTGGGTCGTGACAAGTTCGTATTAGAGCTCTAGGTTACATGGGTCTCACACTTCATAGACAAGCTTAGTAGTGTCTGAGGGATAGCTATGGAGACGTCTATACTTATCCCCCAAAGGCTACAGATTTAGCAAAAAACTTCACATCTATTCTTTCCCTGTTGTGCGGTTTGGTTTCTCAATGCTAATTTAATTTCTACTCTATTTTTTCGTAGATGGCGAGTACACGCGCTTCCTCATCCACTAACCATCAACCCGAGCCCCCAGCAGCAGCTCCCACGAGAGGCAGAGGGCCAAAGGCAGAGGGCGAGGCCGAGGACGAGGTAGGGACAGAGCTTATCCCAGAGCAGCAACACTAGCGGTAGAGCCTCAGGTTGACTTTGATGATGAGGTTCCAGCCCAGACAGTTCCAGTGGGCCCATCTCAGGTCCCAGAGGGGTTTATTGCTACCCTAGTACTCCAGGATGCTCTAGTCCGTCTAGTGGGCCTTATGGAGAGTGTCACCCAGGCAGGCTTGCTTCTTGTAGCCCTAGTCATCTCTCAGGCTGGAGGAGGAGCTCAAACTCCTGCTACTCGCACTCTAGAGTAGGTAACTCCCCAGTTTCAGACTCCTACAGTTCAGCCAGTTGGAGCAGTTCAGTCGGGTGTGGTAGCTCAAACCCGTGATGGAGCAGCTATGTCTGCCGATACTTTGTGGAGGTTGGACAGGTTCACCAAGCTCTTCACTACTACTTTTAGCGGTGTATCTTCTGAGGATCCCTAGATTATCTAGATAGTTGTCATGAGGTTCACAGGAACATAGGGATAGTGGAGACCAATGGGGTCGATTTTGCTACTTTTCACTTGTCTGGATCCGCCAAGACTTGGTGGAGAGATTATTGCTTGGCTAGACCAGCTGGATCACCAGCTTTGACTTGGGAGTAGTTTAGTCAGCTATATCTGGAGAAGTTTCTCCCCATCACTCAAAGAGAAATCAATCGGAGGTAGTTTGAGCGTCTCCAGCAGGGTTCTATGACCGTTACTCAGTATAAGACCAGATTCATCGACTTGGCTCGTCATGACCTTATCATACTTTCCACCGATAAAGAGAGGGTAAGGAGGTTCATTCAGGGACGTATTCACTCGATTCAACTTCAGATGGCCACGGAGATAGAGAGTGAGATTTCTTTCCAGAAGGTGGCCAATGTGTCCAGGAGAGTTGAGATGGTTCTATTATAGGGAGGTGGTCAGGGGTTTGACAAGAGGCCTCGTCATTCAGGCCGATTCAGTGGTACCTCGTCTGGAGGCAGAGATGCATATGGTAGAGGCCATCCTCCTAAGCCTTTTCAGTCAGCCCTTCAGGTTTCTCACAATGCTTCAGGTGGTTGTGGTTCCCATATGCAGTATTCTGATCAACAGTTCTACAGTGCACCACTAGCTCCTATCAGTGCACCACCTCTTTAGAGTTTTCGAGGTGGTCATTCAGGTCGTTAGGGTCAGTAGTCTCAAACAGCCGAGGGCTTGTTACACTTGTGGTGGTATGGGTCACATTGCTAGGTTTTTCCCTCAAGCACCGAGTAACTCTTAGCATCAGGGTTCTCGTGCCCATGGTTCAGGCATCGAGTGTTCCACAACCCACCCAGCCAGCTAGAGGTGGGGGTAGAGGTGCTAGAGGTGGAGGTAGAGGTGTAGCTCAGGTCGCTAGATGTGGAGGCCAGCCAACAGCAGGCCATCCCAGAGATGTAGTTCAAGGTGGTATTGCCCAGCCCTAATGTTATGCTCTTCCAGCCAGGCCCGAGGTTGAGGCTTCCGATGCAGTTATCACAGGTACTATTCTGGTTTGTAGCAGAGATGCTTCAGTTTTATTTGATCCAGGATCTACATACTCCTATGTGTCATCTTATTTTGCATCGTATCTGGTCATGCCTATTGATTCTTTGAGTGCTCCTATATATGTATCTATACCGGTAGGTGATTCTATTGTGGTTGATCGAGTCCATCGTTCATGTATAGTTGAGATTGGAGGTCTTGAGACTCGTGTAGATTTGCTTCTTCTGGATATGGTTGATTTCGATGTCATATTGGGGATGGACTGGTTATCACCTTACCACGTTATCTTGGATTGTCATGCCAAGACTGTGACCTTAGCTTTGCCGGGTTTACATCATTTAGAGTGTAGAGGGACTCCTGGTCATTCTACCCGCAGTGTTATCTCTTATATGAAGGCTCGGCGTATAGTTGAGAAGGGGTGTTTGGCCTATTTGGAATATGTTCATGATTCTAGTGTCGAGGTATCCTTCTATTGATTCTATGCCTGTTGTTCGTGAGTTCCATAAGGTATTTCCTTCAGACCTGCCAGGTATGCCACCCGACAGGGATATTGACTTCTGCATTGATTTGGCTCTGGGCACTCAGCCCATTTCTGTCCCGCCGTACTGTATGGCCCCGCCTGAGTTGAAAGAGTTGAAGGAGCAGATGCAAGACTTGCTTGAAAAAGGTTTCATTAGACCTAGTGTTTCGCCTTGGGGTGCGCTGGTGTTGTTTGTTAAGAAGAAGGACGGATCGATGAGAATGTGTATTGATTACTGATAGTTGAACAAGGTTACAATCAAGAATAAGTATCCATTGCCGAGAATTAATGATTTGTTTGATTAGCTTCAAGGTTCCAAGGTATTTTCGAAGATTGACTTGACATTTGGCTACCATCAGTTGAGGATTAGGGCATCCGATGTTCCTAAGACAGCTTTCCGCACTCGGTATAGGCATTATGAGTTCTTGGTGATGTCATTCGGGTTGACAAATGCCCCAGTAGCTTTAATGGATTTGATGAACCGAGTGTTCATGCCTTACTTGGATTCGTTCGTGATAGTCTTCATTGATGATATTTTGATCTATTCCCACAGCTGGGAGGAGCACGAGTAGCATCTTAGAGTGGTTCTTCAGACCTTGAGGGATAGTCAGTTGTACACCAAGTTTTCGAAGTGTGAGTTCTGGTTGAGTTTAGTTGCATTCCTGGGTCATATTGTATTCACAGAGGGTATTTAGGTTGATCCGAAGAAGATTGAGGCGGTCAAGAACTGGCCTAGACCAACATCAGCTACAGAGATCCAGAGTTTCTTGGGATTGGCGGGCTACTATCGTCAGTTTATGGAGGGATTTTCATCTATCGCAACCCCGATGACCAGGTTGACCTAGAAAGGTGCCCAATTTAGATAGTCAGATGAGTGTGAGGCGAGCTTTCAGAAGCTCAAGAAAGCTCTGACTACGGTACCGGTGTTGGTTTTGCCCACAGGTTCATGGCCTTATACAGTTTATTGTGATGCATCTCGTATTGGACTTGGTGCGGCGTTAATGCAGGATGGCAAGGTCATTGCCTATGCTTCACGGCAGTTGAAGATTCATGAGAAGAACTATCCGATTAATGACTTGGAGTTAGCATCCATTGTTCACGCATTGAAGATCGTGGGGTATTATCTATATGGCGTGGCATGTGAGGTGTTCACGGATCATAAGAGTCTGTAGTATTTGTTCAAGCAGAATGAGCTAAATTTGAGGCAGATGAGGTGGTTGGAGCTATTAAAGGACTATGATATCACCATCTTATATCATCCAGGAAAGGCCAATATGGTGGCTGATGCTTTGAGAAGGAAGTCAGCCAGTATGGGCAGTCTTGCTTACATTCCGGTCGGTGAGAGACCACTTGCTTTGGATGTTCAGGCTTTGGCCAATCAGTTTGTGAGGTTGGATGTTTCTGATCCCAGCCGTATGTTAGCTTGCACAGTTGCTCGTTCTTCTTTATTGGAGCGTATCCGAGATCAGTAGTATGATGATCCCCATTTACGTGTCCTTACAGACATGGTGCAGCACGGAGGTGCCAAGCAGTTTACCTTAGGGGATGATGGAGTTTTGAGATTGTAGGGTCGAGTTTGTGTGCCTAATGTGGATGGGCTTTGAGAGTTGATTTTAGAGGAGGCTCATAGCTCCCGGTATTCTATTCATCCGAGCGCCGCTAAGATGTATCAGGATTTGCGGCAGCATTATTGGTGGAGGAGAATGAAGAAGGATATCGTTGCATATGTGGCTCGGTGTTTGAATTGTCAACAGGTTAAGTACGAGCATTAGAGGCCTGGTGGTTTGTTCCAGAAGATTGAGATTCCTAAGTGGAAGTGGGAGCGTATCACTATGGAATTCATTGTTGGACTCCCACAACCTCAGAGGAAGTTCGATGCAGCGTGGGTTATTGTTGATAGGCTGACCAAGTCAGCAAATTTCATTCCTGTGGCAATCTCTTATTCTTCCAAAAGGTTAGCTGAGATCTATATTTGGGAGATTGTTTATCTTCATGGTGTGCCTGTATCTATCATTTTGGATCGAGGGACACAGTTTAACTCGCATTTCTAGAGAGCAGTTCAGTGAGAGTTGGGCACGCGAGTTGAGTTGAGCACATCGTTTCATCCTCAGACGGATGGGCAGTCCGAGCGGACCATTCAGATTTTTGAAGATATGCTCCGATCTTGTTTCATTGACTTTGGAGGCTCGTATGATCAGTTTTTGCCTTTAGCAGAGTTTGCCTACAACAACAACTACCAGTCGAGTATCCAGATGGCTCTTTATGAGGCTTTGTATGGTAGGTAGTGTCGGTCACCGGTTGGATGGTTTGAGCCGGGAGAGGCTCGGTTGTTGGGTACGGATCTAGTACAGTATGCCTTGGACAAGGTTAGGACTATTCAGGATATTCTTCATATAGCTCAGTCCAGGGAAAAGAGTTATGCCGACTGTAAGGTTTGAGATTTGACATTCATGGTCGGTGAGCGGGTATTACTTTGGGTCTCGCCTATGAAGGGCATGATAAGATTTGGTAATAAGTACAAGCTTAGGCCTAGGTTCATTGGCTCGTTTGAGATTCTTGATCGAGTGGGAGAGATGGCTTACAGACTTGCGTTGCCGCCGAGCTTATCAACCGTGCATTTAGTGTTTCATGTGTCCATGCTTTGGAAGTATCACGGCGATCCATCCCACGTGTTAGATCTCAGCACTGTCCAGTTGGACAAGGAGTTGTCTGATAAGGAGGAGCTGGTACCTATTCTAGACCGGCAGGTTTGTTACTTGAGATCGAAGAGTTTTCCTGCTGTTCGTGTTCAGTGGAGAGGTCAGCCCGCCGAGGCATCGACCTGGGAGTTCGAGTCCGATATGCGGAGCCGTTATCCCTATCTTTTCCTCGACTCAGGTACTTCCTTCTTATGTCCGTTCGAGGACGAACGGTTGTTTTAGAGGTGGAGAATGTGATAACCCTTTCACTTGTTTTAAAAGTAAATTCTGAATTCTAAGGCCTTAAAAACCTCATTCGGCATCACCTCGATTTGCGTGCATAGTCCGGGCGCATAACCGAAAAGCCATTATGTGAAAATCGGTGAAAAATGATGAATTTTGACTTTAAACTGAATTTAAGTTGACTTCGGTCAATATTTTGGGTAAACGGACCCAGACCCGTGATTTGACGGTCCTGGAGGGTCCGTAGGAAAATATGGGACTTGGGAGAATGCCCGGAATCGAATTCCGAGGTCCCAAGCCAGAGAAATGAATTTTTGTAGAAAATTGGTTTCTGGAATATTGATGAGTTTTTGAAAGTGAAATGTGTTTAAAGTTTGATGGTATAGGGCCCGTATTTTAGTTCCGAAGCCCGGTACAGGTCTTACATATAGTTTGAGTCGAACCTATGAAATTTGGTAAGAAACGGACTTGAAATGCCATTAATCGGACCGTATTTGAGAAAATTGGAAAATTTGAAGTCCTTACGAAAATTTCATGTTTTTGATGCTAAATTTCATAGTTTGGACTTGGGAAATTGCAGGTTTCAGCTGTTCTATTGCAGGCTTGCAGGCTTTGCATTTGCGATGCCTGGCTCGCAAATGCGAGGGCTGAGTCGCAAATGCGAAACAGCCCAGGCCAGCCCTTCCTCGCAAATGAAAGATTTTTCTTCGCAAATGCGATAGCTCCCCATTTGGGCCTATCTTCGCAAATGCGACAGGATGTTCACAAATCTGACTTTGCAAATGCTAGCTTAGCAGAGTCTGGGTTCACAATTGCGATACCTGCAACCTGTAAATGCATAACTTAGACGCATTTCAACCATTTTTTTCACTCTTTCAAAACCAAAACACTCTAGGGCGAATTTTCAAAGACAACTTCTTCTCCAAATCAATTGTAAGTGGTTTCTAACTAGTTTTGTTCAATCTCTAATATCTTTACACATTATTTCAACTCAAAATCAATGATTTTCATGGGGGAAATTGGGTGTTTTGGGTAGAACCTAGGTTTTTCAAAAATTAGGGATTTGGACCTTGATTTGAGCTCCAATTTCAAAACAAATTGTATATTCGAGTTTGTGGGGGGAATGGGTAATCGGGTTTTGGTTCGAACCTTGGGTTTAGACCATGTGAGCCCGGGGGCGATTTTTGACTTTTTGGGTAAAACTTTAGAAAATTCACTTTCATGCATTAGAATTGATTCATTTAGCATTTATTGATATAATTAAGTAACTTGTGACTAGATACAGACGAATTGGTGGTGGCATCAAGAGGTAAAGTGATAGTAGAGACTTGAATTGTGTTTGTGGCATCGAGGTAAGTGTTTGGTCTTACCTTAGCTTGAGGGATTAGGAGTCGAGTCCTATTTACTAAGTGGTATTTGTTGAGTACGACATATAAGCATGGTAACGAGTATCTATACGTTGGTGTCAAGCATGCCCGTAAGTCTTATATTGTGATTATTATGACTTTGTTGTATTATTTATGCTTTGGTGATGATTTCTATTGTTGGGCAAAGTTTGTGGAAGTAATTGTGACATTTGAACATTGAGGAGCATTGGCTCAAGTTGTATAATGAAATGTGAAAGTATAAGTGGTAATTGAGCCTTTTATAGTATTGGCTCAAGTTGTGAATTGAGTTGTGAAGTAGCAGTGAGAAAAAAAGGAGAATTATTGCATGGCCTACCTTGATGGGATATTGTTGCCTTTAATGTTATCTCCCTTACCGGGATGTTGATGTTGTTCCCTTGCCGGGACTTGATTGTTGAACTATTGTTCCTTTGTCGGGATTCTTATTGTAATTTCATTTACTCCCTTGCTCCATTGTTTGTGATTATTATTTGGGTGAGGAAGAGTGTTAAAGCACGAAAGGTGATGCCGTATATGATTTGTGAGAAAAGAGTGTAAAGCACGAAGGGTGATGTCGTGTCGCACGATGTACAATTCCGTGCCAATTATATTGATTATATAGTGAGGACGAGAGTAAAAGCACGAAGGGTGATGTCATGCACTTATTGATTCCTGATTCTTTGTTGATATTTGAGATATGTTGTTTCTTTTAAATACCCATTGTCTTTGTATTCTAAATTGATAGTTCCCCGTAGCATGTTACCCCTCTCATACTTGACTGTATATTATTGTTTTCTTTTCGTTGTATATAGTTAAATTGCATAGGTTTTTTTGGTAGTCTGGTCCTAGCCTCGTCACTACTTCGCCGAGGTTAGGCTAGGCATTTACCAGCACGTGGGGTCGGTTGTGCTGATATTACACTCTGCACTGTGTGCAGATCCCGGAGCAGCAGCTTTTGGACCGTAGATTGGGTGGCTACCTTCAGTCCACGCAGAGATCCAAGGTAGTCTTATAGGCGTCCGCAGGCCCTGGCGTATTCCTTTACCCTTTTATTCTTGTTTCATTTACTTAATTCAGAAATAGTGTATCTTTTATCTTTCAGACTTTGTATGTAGTATTCTTAGATTGTCTGTGAAACTATGACACCAGTTCTAGGTGGTCGAGGCTCGAACAGTTGTATTAGATACATATTTCAGATAGTTTATTGTATATCTTCCACTTATTGTAATTTTCGCTGTCTACATGTTATTGCTTTATAATTGTTAAAGAATATAAAATGGGTAAAAAGGTAATTTGTTCAAATAGTCGGCTTGCATAGCTCACATTAGTAGACGCCATCACGACTCACGAGGGTGGGAAATCTGGGTCGTGACATATCATCTCTTCCACTGTGGGCAAATCATCAACGTATACCAGCTGATCAAGTGGTGGTGCGTATATAACGTCGTAACCTTTTCCCATATCCCATATACATATAATATATGCGTATATAACGCCATCTAGTCATCTGGTCATGGGTCAATTGAAATGAATGCAATGCATGAGAAGTACGTCAATAAAATCTTTCGGAGTGTCATAAAGACCATTATACCTTTGAATAATATCATGAAGTAAACTTTATCAACTTATGTATTTTCTGAGACCCATGAACAGACGATAGAACAATAAGACTTATGGAAAAATAAGAATATATGCATCTCTAATATTTCTACAAATAGAGTAATTTATGAAAGTTGTGTATTTGCTCGTTTCGTTTGTGTCGTATAGATCATGCCAAAAAGAAAGAAAGGATGTCCTTAACATACATGGAGTAGGGAAAAATCTGTATGATATTCTTGGGAAAGATTGTACCGTGCTCTCTTAGAACAGCAAAATCTCATTACGATTACACAGTGTAACTTCACGTGAATTCCTTTGCTAAAGCAATCATGTTTTCCATCTCATATACTTGTGAATTTGAGACTTTTATGGCTTAGCCAAGATTCCTTCCAATGGTGCCATAACTTTTTTCTATTTTCTAAGTTATATTTGTTATGAAAAAGTATTTAAAGAATGACAAAGAAATTTGAGAATGTGAAATCAAAGTGATTGGGAAAGAATAAGAACAGTGGTCTTTGGTTTGTATGAAAATCTTGATGTCTCATTAAATATTTGTGAATCTTGGTTCTTGATGCTAATTCCAACAAGCTTCTGTAATTTCCATCTAAAATTATATATATATATATATATATATATATATATATATATATATATATATATATATAGTGAGCTCTTATCTTAAGGACTTGTGGGCCCCACTTTTGGGGTGACTTGGCCACCAAAATCCCTTAAATTTGCCACCTAATTACATGAATTCAAGAGTCATCATGTTGAAATTTGGGGACTACCACGTTACCTCCTTTGGTCTTTATCCAAAAGACCTTAATCACCCACTCAATTCTTAATCAATTAGTTAATCTTACATTAACCAATAATTAATCAATTATTCACATAATTAATAATTATCTCAAATTATTTAAAAAAGTACTCACTTTTAACACGGAGAGGAGGGGAAACTAGGAGGGATTACAAGGCCAGGAATCCACATCTCACCAACAGGAAAAGCTCATGTAGGTAATTAACTGTATCACTAAGGTCTTATTTATTTTATTAAATTTAAGACGTCTGAATCTGAATATATGGCTGAATATTAAGATGTGCACTAAGATTATAAGATATGAATTTTAAATGATTAAAATTGTTTGTTTTTTCAACATTTGAGTGCATAAAATTTATCTTTATTAAAAATTTGATAAATATAAAATTCAAAAAAAATACTAATTAATCTAATAGAATATCAACAATAAATTTTTAAAAATGACTCCTTCCATTCCATCTTATGTGATGGTGTTTAACTCGGAACTAAATTTAAGAAAGAAAGAAAAATTGTTAAAACTTATAGTCTAAAACAAGTCATATATATGTGTATGGTTATATATTATCTCATTAAGCATAAAGCAAAAAGTTTAAAGTTAAATTGTATCTAAATATTTGTGTGTTATAAATGAACATGCATTTTTACCGCTCTTTGGTTATTTTATATAGAAAATGGCCAACTAAGCTAGATAATATGTTATGTGACACTCATATTTAATCACTCTCCATTCAAATTGCTTTCACAGTTATTTGTAAATAATAATTAGTCCTTATACATAATCTCTCACTTGCTTGATCAAATCCAACCCAAAACCGCACTTGTGGATCTCGAGGGATGTCTAACCTCTTTCTCTTGAGATGACTTAAACCCTTACTCAGATCTCAACCGTTTTTGCAAACCATAACTATAGTTTAACAGTTTTCAAGTTAATATAGATGTCCTAGTGTACCTTAAATATTAGGTGGGAACTCCAAACTCTGGTTAACGTGGTAGAGTCATATACATTGTATTCTATTTTAACTTGTATTAAATAGAGCGCAATAATGGTTAGTCAGAGTGGACTATTCAGATTCATGAGGATAAGTTAATAGCTTGTGTGATTGACTTTGGACATCATTGGGACCATTTTCTACCATTAGCGGAGTTTGCTTACAACAACAGTTATCAGTACATCAACCAGATAGCTCTGTATGAGGTCTTGTATAGTAAGCAGCATCGATCTCCTATTGCTTGCTTTGAGCCTGCCGAGGATAGTATATTGGATATAGATTTGGTTCGTGATCCTTTGAATAATATGAAGTTTATTCAGGAGAGACTTCGTATAGCTCAGTCCAAGCAAAATAACTATGCCGATAGAAAAGCTCGTGATATGGCATATATGGAGGGTGAGGAGGTATTGTAACGACCCGGCCGGTCATTTTGTGAATTAACGCACCAATCCCCTATTTACTGTTTTTTTCGTATTTATTTTTGCTATTTTGATTTGTCGGAATGATTCGTTTTGAGCTTCGGAGTGTTTTGGGACACTTAGTCCCTAAATGAGAGTTTAAGCTTTAGAATTTGGACCGTAGTTAGACCAATGTGAAGACAGCCTCGGAATGGAATTTCGTCGATTCCGTTAGCTCCGTTGAGTGATTTTGAGATCAGGGGCATGTTCGGATTGTATTTTGGAGGTCCGTAGCTTATTTAGGCTTGAAATACCGAAAGTTGAATTATTAAAATTTTCGGATCGGTAGTGAATTTTTGATATCAGAGTCGGAATCCGATTCCGAAAGTTGTAATAGGCCCGTAGTGTTGAATGTGACTTGTGTGCAAAATCTGGGATCAATCGAACTTAATTTGGTTGGTTTCAACATCGGTTGTAGGTTTTTTGAAGTTTCAAGTTCTTTAGGTTTGGATTGGAGGGTGATTCATGGTTTTAGCATTGTTTGATGTGATTTGAGGATTGGAGTGAGTTCGTGTGGTGTTTTAGGATTGGTTGGCATGTTTGGTGGAGGTCCCGGGGGCCTCGGGTGAGCTTCAGGTGCTTAACGGAAGTTAAATTGGATTTAGGAAAATCTGAGGTTTGGCTTAACCTGTCATAATCGCATCTCTATGTGTGGTACCGCAGGTGCAGTCTGAGGCAATGGTGAAGTTGGTCGTAGATGCGGCCCATAGACTGCAGAAGCGGACCGCATCTGCGGGTAAGTGGTCGCAAGTGCAGAATCTAGGCTTTTAATGAAATATCGCAGGTGCAGTTTATTTGCCGCAGAAGCGGGACCGTAGGTGTGGTCCCATGGTCGCAGAAGTGGATATCGCTAGGCAGATATAGAAAATTTTGAGGGTTTGAACTCATAACTTGGAAAAACGATTTGGAGCTTGATTGAGGGCGATTTCTCGAGTGTTTTTGAAAGAGAAACATTGGGTAATGATTTTTATCTTGATTTTGATCCTAGAACTATAATCTATTGTTGTTTTCCTCTTCTAATTAAGGAAATTGGGTGTAAAAATTTGAAAATGGGAGAAAAGTTTCCCAATTGAAAAATCTGAGTTTGAGTGAGATTTTGACGTCGGATTTTGTTGATTTTTGTTCGAGTGTGTTCGTGATTGATCGGGGGTTCTGAATTTGTAAAATTTACCCGATTTCGAAACGTGGGCCCGAGGAGAATTTTTGGGAGTACTTATATGTTCTTGCCTTAGCTTCGATTTCATTAGTTAAATTACGTGTTTGTAGTTGTATTTACGTTATGATATTAATTTGATTAGATTTGGGCCACCCAGAGTTGGATACTCATGGCAAGAACGTGATTTTCGATGTGATTGAGTTGGTTTGAGGTAAGTGGCTTGCCTAACCTTGTGTGGGGGAACTCTCCTTAGGATTTGATATTATTGTTATATGAGTGCCGTGTACGTGAGGTGACGAGTGCGTATACGTGCTAGTTGTTGAAAATCCCATTTTCATTAAGTTGATACCTATGTTTTCTTGTAATTGAGCAATACTTGTACTTGAACCCTCTTGCTTAGTTTAGGAAAAGCATGCTTATGTGATATAATTGTTTTATCTGCTTTAATTACCTACTTGTACTCTATGCAACATGTTAGAGTAGAATTCCCTGTTGAATTCCCGAATAGAACTGAAAATTCTACAGAGACTGTTGTGTATTTACTTTGGGACTACAAGACGATATCCCGGGACACCCCCCTGTATGTTTACTTTGGGACTACGGATCGATATTCCGGATATGCCTCTACATAAATATATATATATATATATAAAGACAATCAGTACTGAACAAACAGAATTGCACGACAAGAATGAACAAGGTGAAGTTTTTCTAACTCAGTAGCCTCTGCGGGATAAATATAAACGTCTCCATATCGATCCCTCAAACTCTACCGAGCTGTCTATGAGTTGTGAGACCTAAGTAACCTAGTGCTCTGATACCAACTTGTCACGACCCGGATTTCCCACCATCGGGTGTCGTGATGGCGCCTACTATCGGAGCTAGGCAAGCCAAATATTTAAAACACCTTTCCTGCTTTCTTTCAAACAATATAATAAACGAGACAAAATTTAAGCAGAAGACTTTAAATCTAAAGCAACTGAAAACCAAAAGTGCGGAAGTTTAATACACATCACTACCCAAGGTCTGGTGTCAATAGCTCACGGACTACTACATAATACTACAAATAATGTCTGAAAGGAAATACATCATGTTTGTCTAATACAAGATGAACAAACGAAAAACATGGAAAGGGACTTCGGCCTGCGAACGCCAGCTAGGCTACCTCGAGAGTCCCTGGACTGAAGATAGCTCCCAGAAGTCCTACTGCTGCGGTCCGTAAGCTGCTCCCTGATCTGTGCACCAAAAATGCACAGAGTGTAGCATCAGCACAACCGACCCCATGTGCTGGTAAGTGCCTGGCCTAACCCCGGCGAAGTAGTGACGAGGCTAGACAGTACCTACCACAATTAACCTGTACAGATATATATACAACAAGTGCAAGAAAACAATAACAAGATAATACAAAGTAAAACTGGGAGGGGACATGCTATCGGGGAGTAACAGATAAAAATGAAATATCGGAAATAAGCAGAAGAGACTCCGGTTCCCATGATATATATATAAGTGGACGGCGTGCCACACGATCCCATAATATTATATTTAAGTGGACGGCGTGCCACACGATCCCATAATGTCATATATAGGTGGACGGTGTGCCACACGATCCCATAATATCATATATAAGTGGACGGCATGCCACACGATCCCATAATATCATATATAAGTGGATGACGTGCCACACGATCCCATAATATCATATATAAGTGGACGGCGTGCCACACGATCCCATAATATCATATATAAGTGGACGGCGTGCCACACGATCCCAATTCATATCATATATAAGTGGACGGCGTGCCACACGATCCCATAATATCATATATAAGTGGACGACGTGCCACACGATCCCATAATATAGTTCATAATATCTGACTTCATATAGTAGACCCCTTCAGGGGAGAATAACAACTCAATACCTTTAACCCGGCAAGGGTACAGCTAACAGCCCAAAATATCCCGACAAGGGAGAATATATATATCAGTCTACACATCCCGGCAAGGGAGTATTCACAACACATTCTCCTTTTTAAATCCATTCTTCCTCAACTAACGCATTCATGTTCGAGCTAACGCTCCAAAAGCACACCAATTACAATTTTACCTCAACCGTTCACATTATATGAAACTCATCAAATAAACAAGGAGTTTGTGTCACATTATTCGAATTAAAAGCAATCAAGACTCACGGTCATGCTAGATTCCGGTGCATAGATAACCGTCACCATGCCTATACACCGTACTCCACATTAGCAAGTAGCAAATATCATCCTAATCCTATTCCCTCAAGCCAAAGTTAGAACAACACTTACCTCGAATGCTCCAAACTCAACTCAAGCTTCTAGTACAGCTTTACCTCTTTATTCCACCACCAATCCACTCGAATCTAGTCATAAGTTACTTAATCACATTAATAATTACTAAATGAATCATCCCCAATGCATGAAAATAGATTTTTCAAGGTTTATCCCAAAAAGGTAAAAAATACCCCCGGACCCACGTAGTTGAAACTCGAGGTTCGGACCAAAAATCGGTTACCCATTCCCCCGTGAATCCAAATATATGATTTGTTTTTAAATTCGGACCCCCAATTGAGGTCCAACTTCACAATTTGTAGAAAACCTAGGTTCTACCCAAAATATCCAATTTTCCCCATGAAAATCTTTGATTTGAAGTTGAAATCATGTTAAAAGATGTTAAGGGATAAACAAATTAAGTTAGAAATCACTTACCAATCCTTTTGGAGAAGAAAAGTTGTTTGGAAAATCGCCTCTTAGGTTTTGGGTTTTTGAAAAGTGAAAAATGACTGAGATTTCTGAACTTGTATACCTTTCTGAGGACCTGGCGCGGACCGCACAAAAATGTGTTGCGGCCGCGCCGAGTGGGAGAAAAATTGGGGCTTCTCTGAACCCTTCCAGCGCGGACCGCACTGTTTTGGTGCGCGGCCGCGTTGGTTAACCTGAAACCCTAGCCCTCAGACTCAGCAACGTGGACCACACAAAAATGCATCGCGGACCGCGCGAAAATGACCACGGCCGCGCTGGTGTCTGCAACACTTGAACCTGCATTTTCTTAAGTCCAAGACCTCTCGGGCCCCATTCAAAACTCACCCGAGCCCTCGGGGCTCCAAACCAAACATGCACACAACCTTAAAAACATCTTACGGACTTACTCGTGCGATCAAATCGCCAAAATAACATCATATACATAGGATCAAGCCTCAAACACATGATTTTCTTTCTTCAACTTTCATAACTCAAATTCTTCATTTTTAGTCCGAAACACGTCATATGACATCCGTTTTTAGCCAAACTTTACAGATAGTGCTTAACACATATTTAAGACTTGTACCGAGCGTCGGAACCAAAATACGAGCCCGATACCTATATTTTCTAACCCCTTTTTCATTTCAAATTTTTCATATCAAATTTCAGAAAATAATTTCTTTCAAAAATTCATTTCTCGGGCTTGGGACCTCGGAATTTGATTCCGGGCACACGCCCAAGTCCCATATTTTCCTATGGACCCTTCGGGACCGTCGAATCACAGGTCCGGGTCCGTTTACCCAAAATGTTGACCGAAGTCAACATTATGCATATTAATACCAAAATTCATCAAAATTTTCACAAAATCCACATATTCTAACATAAAAACTTTCCGGCTACGCGCCCGAACTGCGCATGCAAATCGAGGGGACTAAAAGCGAGGGTTTCAAGGCCTCGAAAGCGCGGAACAAGGAAGAACTACGGTGATGACCCCAATTCATATCATATATAAGTGGACGGCATGCCATACGATCCCAATTCATATCATATATAAGTGGACGGTGTGCCACACGATCCCATAATATAGTTCATAATATCTGACTTCATATAGTAGACTCCTTCAGGGGAGAATAACAACTCAATACCTTTAACCCGGCAAGGGTACAGCTAACAGCCCAAAATATCCCGACAGGGGAGAATATATATATTAGACTACACATCCCGGCAAGGGAGTATTCAGAACACATTCTCCTTTTTAAATCCATTCTTCCTCAACTAACACATTCATGTTCGAGCTAAAACTCCAAAAGTACACCAATCACAATTTTACCTCAACCGTTCACATTATATGAAACTCATCAAATAAACAAGGAGCTTGTGTCACATTATTCGAATTAAAAGCAATCAAGACTCACAGTCATGCTAGACTCCGGTGCATAGATAATTGTCACCATGCCTATACACCGTACTCCACATTAGCAAGTAGTAAATATCATCCTAATTCTATTCCCTCAAGCCAAAGTTAGAACACTTACCTCGAATGCTCCAAACTCAACTCACGCTTCTAGTACAACTTTACCTCTTGATTCCACCACCAATCCGCTCGAATCTAGTCATAAATTACTTAATCACATTAATAATTACTAAATGAATCATCCCCAATGCATGAAAATAGATTTTTCAAGGTTTTTCCCAAAAAGGTCAAAAATACCCCCGGACCCACGTGGTCGAAACTCGAGGTTCGGACCAAAACCTGGTTACCCATTCCCCCATGAATCCAAATATATGATTTGTTTTTAAATTCGGACCCCCAATTGAGGTCCAACTTCTCAATTTGTAGAAAACCTAGGTTCTACCCAAAATACCCAATTTTCCCCATGAAAATCTTTGATTTGAAGTTGAAATTATGTTAGAAGATGTTAAGGGATAAAGAAATTAAGTTAGAAAATCACTTACCAATCGTTTTGGAGAAGAAACGTTGTTTGGAAAATCGCCTCTTAGGATTTGGGTTTTTGAAAAATGGAAAATGACTGAGATTTCTGAACTTGTATACCTTTCTGAGGACCTGGCGCGGACCGCACAAAAATGTGTTGCGGCCGCGCCGAGTAGGAGAAAAATTGGGGCTTCTCTGAACCCTTCCAGCGCGGACCGCACTATTTTAGTGTGCGGCCGCACTGGTTAACCTGAAACCCTATCCCTCAGACTCAGCCACGCGGACCGCACAAAAATGCATCGCGGCCGCGCGGCTCCAGCGCGGACCGCGCGGAAATGACCGCGGCCGCGCTGGTGTCTGCAACACCTGAACCTGCATTTTCTTAAGTCCAAGACCTCCCGGGCCCCATTCAAAACTCACCCGAGCCCTCGGGACTCCAAACCAAACATGCACACAACCTTAAAAACATCTTACGGACTTACTCGTGCAATCAAATCGCCAAAATAACATCATATACATAGGATCAAGCCTCAAACACATGATTTTCTTTCTTCAACTTTCATAACTCAAATTCTCTATTTTTAGTCTGAAACACGTCATATGACATCCGTTTTTAGCCAAACTTTACAGATAGTGCTTAACACATATTTAAGACTTGTACCGGGCGTCAGAACCAAAATACGAGCCCGATACCTATATTTTCTAACCCCTTTTTCATTTCAAATTTTTCATATCAAATTTCAGAAAATAATTTCTTTCAAAAATTCATTTCTCGGGCTTGGGACGTCGGAATTTGATTCCGGGCACACGGCCAAGTCCCATATTTTCCTACGGACCCTCCGGAACCGTCGAATCACAGGTCCGGGTCCGTTTACCCAAAATATTGACCGAAGTCAACATTGTGCATACCAAAATTCATCAAATTTTTCACAAAATCCACATATTCTAACATAAAAACTTTCTGGCTACGCGGTTGAACTGTGCATGCAAATCGAGGCGACTAAAAGCGAGGTTTTCAAGGCCTCAAAAGCGCGGAAAAAGGAAGAACTACGGTGATGACCCTTCGGGTCGTCACACAATTCCATCTTATAAAAGATAACTTTTCTCACTACACTTTTCACCACAATCAGACAACAACTTTCTTTCTCTTATACCATGTAACTTTGACAAAGTGTCTTGTTCTCTTCTCTTTCTTTTATTATGTTCACCATCTTCTCTGTCTGAATAAGTCTCTTTCACATGACTCTTAACTCCAAATTATATTTAGAATATTGAGCTAATGAAAACTCTTTGTGTTCTGAAATTCCGAAAAGAGATTGTTTTTAACAAAGAAGATGGGAGTGAAGAAGTATTTATTGTGCAGACCATTGAACATACAGCCTCACTCTCCTTGGAGAGTTTTATAAAAATATAGATGAAACCAGCAATGTTTCTAATGTTTTAGGAAGGCTAGTAAATTTCTCTCCAATAGCTATTAATAGGTTGTTCTCTTTATCTACAGTTGATGATAGTGCTACACTTAAACTTCTTTAGAATCCAGATTTGGAATTGATAGAAAAATATTTATGTCCTTATGGTACTGATTAGAGCTATACATCAACCGGTAATAAACTTTATCTCAGTGAGAAGAACATAAGAAAAGAGGCAAAGCCATTACTTGCTTTTCTAAGCAGTAGATTAATTCCAACTAATGATTTATCTATGGTTGATATACCTAGACTCTCTCTGCTCTTTGATCTTCATTATAGACAACCTATTGATTTTGGTAAGCTGGTCAATACCAATATTAAAAGGTATCGTCATGAATCTATTGTTCAAAATTAGTGGTTCCCTTCAACAATTACCTTGTTGATCAAAAACGTTTGGTATTGTTCCAAATCATGAATCTACTGTTGAATCTAAAAAATTCATAAGTAAGAAATTATGAAAAAAATGTGGAGAGATTGAAGGGCCAAGAAATAAAAAAAGTTATGAGATGATCTTGCAATGTATGGAAAAAAAATATTGTGGGGAGTTGCTGAAATGGAAACAAAGGTGGCAGCAACAATGATGGTACAATTTGAAAAAATAAAAGCATATTTAGAAAAAAAATTAATTGTGGCAATTGATGAAATGAAAAAACAGTAGCTGACAAAGTTAAATAAAAAAGAACAAATGGAATTGCCCACTAATTTTACAGGTGATATAACTACAAATTGGGGTTACAGTAATCCATCAATGGATTTTTTATCACCTACTTTTGATGACTCTATCTACTAGTTCCTTCCCCAATTTCTTACTTGATGATGACTTTATAGATTTCTCACAAATTGTACCACAATCTTTACCAACTCTCTCATCACTACCAGTTATTTTTTCATATGTGAATGAGTTTACTACTATTGTATCTCATAACATGGAACCAGATTTGGAGAACAAGGGAAAGCGACCACGAGATAGGGTTGGAGAAGGAAAAGAATAAATGAATGATAGAAGTGAAAGCATTTTTATCAGGAGGATGAAATGTTTTAGTTGGGGGAAGTTTTTGTTTTGTCTCAACTTTTTGCTAAGTTAATGCCTATGAACCATTTCTATGGTTTGCTTGGTCTTGTCCTTTATGCCACTATGTACACATGTAAGAATAATTTGGATCACTACTTTTGCTAACTTTTGTGATATGGGGGACCAAATGATCAATATGTTAATATATGACTATTTCCTTATGCATTAATGTTGCCTTTCACTTTATCATTTTTAGCTTACTCATATCGTTATTTTGTTAAGAAACAGGTAATGAGTTCCAATGTGAGTTCCAATGTTCTATATTATTATTAATTTTTTCCTCTTATTTATGTTTCAACTTATATATATATATATGAGTTTTGCTAACATACTATATGAAGGTAGTATATTAGCACCCTACCTATTTTTTATTTCACATAAATGTCCCCGCCACCTCAATAAGTGCTTAGCCTTTTTTTAGTCTTTTCACCAAACCAACTCACAAATAAAAAGAATATTTTTGTCCTTTCAGATAAAACACTAAAGCAAGTCATGTTCTTTCCCATCTAGTTCGTCCTCCATCCACGCCCCTTCTCTTCTCTCTCTTCTGTTTTTTTTCTTTCTCTTCCTAAGACTAAGAACTATTACGAGTTCTGAAGTTGTGTGAATTTGTATTACCACTTTTTGAGGTAATCTTCTGTTGAAGTTTGGCAAATTCTTTGTCCCACATCGGTGGGCTCTTGAGTTTGGGGGGATTTTTCCCCGATAAAAGAAGGCCTAATGTTTAGGATTTAAATACACCTCTCATTTGCCTTCTCATCTGTTTAAGGCATTTGTATCTTCTCTCTTTAGTATTATTTTACTTGTATTTTTTGAGTGGAATAAAATATTGGTTGTGTTCGAGGAGTAGGCAAAATTAGCCGATCCTCATAAATTCCGGTGTTCCCTTTATTGTTGCTTTATTGTCTTATTTATTATTTGGTGGATGTCATAATTTTTGGTATAGTAGTTGTGACTTATTCACACTATATACATTTGGCTTCCGCAACAATTGGTATCAGAGCCAAGGTACTGTCTAAGTATGCTTTGTGGTTGTAGCATACTCTGATCTTCCACATCAGAAAAGATTTTTTTTGGTGACTATGTCAAGGTTCTGTCTTAGTATGCTCTGTGATTGCAGCTTAGTCTGATCTTCCACACCAGAAAGGAAATAATCTTGATTTGTGTCATCAGCTATTAAATAATATTCGTGTCAAAATGGGAGACAATAAACAAGAAGAATCTACATCAAGTGTCAATAATACATCATCGTTGACATCTTCGCTTATGACAAGAATTGTGTCAAATGCAAAATTTGCGGTAGAAATTTTTGACGGATTAGGACATTTTGGGATGTGTCAAGGCGAGGTTCTAGATGTCATTTTTTCCACAAGGGCTAGATCTTGCCATTGAAGAAAAAAGACCAGATGTTATTGGAGAAGAAGATTGGAGAATTATCAACCGTGTTGCTTGCGGTACCACTCGATCCTACCTTGCTAGAGAGCAGAAATATCCACACACCAAGGAAACTTCTGCAAGTAAATTATGGAAAGCACTGGAGGATAAATTTTTGAAGAAAAATTGTCAAAATAAATTGTACATGAAGAAGAGACTGTTTTACTTCACCTATGTTCCTGGTACCACGATGAATGAACATATCACCAGTTTCAATAAGTTGGTCACAGATTTGCAAAATATGGATACAACTTATGATGATGGTGACTTGGCCTTGATGTTGTTGGCGTCACTTCCTGATGAGTACGAGCACCATGAAACTACTTTACTCCATGGAAATGACGAAGTTTCTCTCAGAGAAGTTTGTTCGGCTTTGTACAGCTATGAACAAAGAAAGCGAGAAAAATAGAAGGGCAGAGAAGGAGAAGCACTATTTGTGAGGGGTCATCCTCAAAATCAAACGAGGACAAAGAAAGGAAGATCCAAGTCAAGATCCAGACCCAGCAAAGATGAATGTGCCTTTTGTCGAGAAAAGGGGCATTGGAAGAAAGACTGTCCGAAGTTGAAGAATAAGGCCAAACATAACAATGGAAAGGCCATTATGGATTCAAATGTAGCTGATTGTAATGATTCAGACTTCTCATTACAACAGAGTCATCAACATCATCATACATATGGTTGATGGACTCGGCTTGTAGCTATCATATGTGTCCCAACAGGGACTGGTTTGTAGAATTTCAAGAAAGAGAATATGGAGTCATTCACACAGTGGATAAAAGCCCTCTTACCTCATATGGCATTGGTTCAATACGATTAAGGAACCATGATGAAATGATCATAACATTAATAAATGTTCGATTTGTACCGGATTTGAAGAAGAATCTCATCTCTGTAGGAGCCCTATAATCAAAAGGGTTCAAAATCATTGCAGAAAATGGAGTGATGAGAGTATGCTCCCGTGCACTAGTGGTAATGAAGGCTAATCGGAAGAATAATAATATGTACCGCTATCGTGGCAGTACAGTTATTGGGACAGCGACAGTGACGACAAAGAGGCAGAAGCAACCAAGCTATGGCACATGCGCTTGGGACATGCTGGAGGAAAATCCTTGAAAACTCTATCAGATAAAGGATTGTTAAAAGGAGTAAAGGCTTGCAACTTGGATTTTTGTGAGCATTGTATCAAAGGGAAACAGACAAGGGTTAAATTTGATACAACGATCCATAATACTAAAGGCATTTTGGATTATGTACACTCTGATGTTTGGGGTCCTTCCAAAACACCTTCATTGGGTGGGAAGCACTATTTTGTAACCTTTGTTGATGATTTTTCCCGAAGAGTGTGGGTGTATACAATAAAAAGCAAAGATGAAGTGCTGGGAATTTTTCTCAAATGGAAGACGATGGTGGAGAATCAAACAGGCAGGAGGATCAAGTGTATTCGCACAGACAATGGAGGTGAATACAAAAATGATCATTTCAATAAGGTCTGTGAAAATGATGGCATCGTCCGACACTTCACTGTTAGACATACACCACAACAGAATGGAGTGGCAGAACGTATGAACCAGACCTTGCTGGAGAAGGTACGGTGTATGTTGTCCAATGCTGGCTTGGGCAAAGAATTTTGGGCTGAGGCAATTACATATGCATGCCACCTCATTAATCGTCTACCATCTGCTGCTATTGATGGCAAGACACCATTTGAAAAATGGTATGGAAAGCCTGTTGTAGATTATGACTCTTTGCACGTGTTTGGCTCAACTGCATATTATCATGTGACAGAGTCAAAATTGGATCCAAGGGCAAAGAAGGTTATTTTTATGGGAATTACTTCTGGAGTCAAAGGATATCGCTTATGGTGTCCTATGACAAAGAAAGTAATATTCAGCAGGGATGTTGCCTTTGATGAATATGCTATGGTAAATAAGGTAAGAGAAGATACCAAACAAAATGAAGGTGCTTCTAAGCAGGTGGAGTTTGAGGGAAAATTTATTTTTCCTACACAAGAAGTAGAGAAGGAAACAAATGAACGATTACCCTCTGAAAGGAGAGCCAGTAGAGGAGATTCCAACTCAGGAACCTCAACAACAACTTGAATCAATAGCAATCAGCAGGCCAAAAAGAACAATAACGAAACATGTTCGTCTCATAGAGACGGTTGCTTGTGCAACCTCAATTATAGCTGATGATGTTCCTATCACTTATAAAGACGTTGTCCAAAGTTTAGAAGAAGATAAGTGGAGGATTGCCATGAATGATGAAATACAATCCCTTCATCAGAATAATACATGGAGATTGGCCAATCTCCCGAAGGGAAAGAAAGCAATTGGGTGCAAATGGATATTTGCAAAGAAAGAAGGATTTCCTAACCAAGTAGATGTTCTCTACAAAGCAAGATTGATGGCCAAAGGATATTCTCAAAAGGAGGGAATTGATTACAATGAAGTGTTTTCTCCAGTTGTAAAACATTCCTCCATTAGAATTATGTTGGCTTTGGTAGCACAATTGGATTTGGAACTAGTTCAGATGGATGTAAAAACTGCGTTTTTACATGGAAACTTGGAGGAGGAAATCTACATGACTCAGCCAGAAGGATTCAAAGTTGCTGGAAAAGAAAATATGGTGTGCAAACTTGAAAAATCGTTGTACGGATTGAAACAATCTTCTAGACAATGGTACAAGCGATTTGACGAGTTTATGTTGCGGCAAGGGTACAAGAGAAGAAAATACGATCATTGTGTGTATTTGCGCAAGCTTAAAGATGGTTCCTTTGTATATCTTCTCCTATATGTTGATAATATGCTGATAGCTTCCAAGAATTCGGAAGAAATTGATAAGTTGAAGATTCAACTAAAGAAGGAGTTTGAGATGAAGGATTTGGGTGAGGCAAAAAAAATTCTTGGCATGGCGATAATTAGAGATAGATGTTCAAAGAAACTCTATTTATCTCAAAAGGAATATTTGAAGAGAGTACTTCAATGTTTTGGCATAGATGACAAGACTAAGCCAGTTAGTACTACACTTGCTTCCCATTTTAAGCTAAGTACTACTATGTTGCCAATGGATGAAGCTGAACTAGAGTATATGTCAAAGGTACCATACGCAAATGCTGTTGGTAGCTTGATGTATGCAATGGTTTGCACAAGGCCTGACATTTCACAAGTTGTTGGAGTTATTAGCATATATATGCACAATCTAGGGAACGAGCATTGACAAGCTGTGAAGTGGATTCTACGATATATTCATAATACTGTAGATGGCAAGTTAGTTTTTGAACAGAAAGACAATCAGTCTGTAGTTGGATATTATGACTCAGATTTTACGGGCGATCTGGACAAACGAAGATCAACTACTGGTTATATGTTTACTTTTTCAAAGGCACCAGTTAGTTGGAAGTCTACTTTGCAGTCAACAGTTGCTTTGTCTACAACAGAGGCAGAGTACATGGCTATTACAGAGGGTGTGAAGGAGGCAATTTGGCTTCAAGGATTGCTAAAGGAGCTTGGTGTTGAACAAAAAGGTATCACAATTTTTTGTGATAGTCAAAGTGTTATTCAATTAGCGAAGAACCAAGTTTATCATGCAAGGACGAAGCATATTGATGTTCGGTATCATTTCGTATGAGAAATCATAGAAGAAGGAGGAGTCACGGTGAATAAAATTCATACTACAGAGAATCCTGCTGATATGCTGACAAAGGTGGTGATTGCGATCAAGTTTCAACATTGTTTGGATTTGATCAACATTGTTGAACACTGAAGATTTAGACACAATCAAAAATTTGAAATTTATTATTGAGAGAAAATTGAAGATGTGGAATTTTGCCAAGGTGGAGATTTGTTGAAGTTTGGCAAATTCTTTGTCCCACATCGGTGGGCTCTTGAGTTTGGGGGGGGGGGGGATTTTCCCCCTATAAAAGAAGGCCTAATGTTTAGGATTTAAATACACCTCTCATTTGCCTTCTCATATGTTTAAGGCATTTGTATCTTCTCTCTTTAGTATTATTTCACTTGTATTTTTGGAGTGGAATAAAATATTGGTTGTGTCCGAGGAGTAGGCAAAATTAGCCGAACCTCGTAAATTCTGGTGTTCCCTTTATTATTGCTTTATTGTCTTATTTATTATTTGGTGTCTGTCATAATTTTTGGTATAATAGTTGTGACTTATTCACACTATATACATTTGGCTTCCGCAACATCTTCTAGTTCAGTTCCGCTTCAAATAATGCCCTAAAAATATATTTTCAAGATTTGCTTCAGGACGCAGATCTGTTCTATTTTCTTCTTCTTGCCTCCGTCCTTAAATTCTAGGATTTTATTTTTCACATCTACAATTCATTTTGTGACGATGCTGGTCTTGTTTGGTAGAGTTTGTGTAATTTTATTAGCTCTCTATGGATGACGGAAAGTGTAAGAAGGGTGAAGGTTTGAGGCGTATTTCACTAGATTGTAAGTCAATTATTTTTTCTTGGGTTATTTATATTTTTAATTACTTCCTACAATTTACAATTGGGAATTAGGATGTTTCACGTTCATAACTAGATGGATAAATAACTAGATGGGTGTAATTATTTTCTTTTGCAACATAGAAGTCAGTTCTATGTGATTGAAGATGGATAGTAGCTGAAAGGCATGATTGCTGAAAAGTTTGATATTTTTGAAGCTCAGGAAATTTTTAGATTCATAGCACTTATAAATTCTACAATGAGCAGATTCTCCTTCATGAATCTGGCTTTAGAAACTAGTAGCTTATTCTTGAAATTTTATAAGAGAGGATGTTCTCTTATACCAAAAGTAATATTGGAAGTTAGGCTTGCAGTCCCCCTCCTCTTGTACATCTGAACCAGTTTTTACATGGAATAAAGAATATTCCTTTTCAAATAATTAATCTGGTATACAATATATTGTTCTAATGAGCAAAAAGATTCCTTGTTCAAATTAAGTAGTAAGAGATGAAAACACATTGATTAAAGCCCCTCCTCTTGTACTCATCTAAAACAAAATTTACATGAAATAAAAGATGTCGCTATTCAAAAAAATGACGTGCAACAGCTGATTTCTTGTTCATAAATAGTACAACATCTGATTTCTTGTTCATAAACAGAAAATGATTTCTTGTAATTTTTGATCTCTACTCAATTCAACTTGAGATCAACAAACTATGATGTGCAATGGTTGATTCTTGTAAGCAAAATGACTTTTTCACAGTTGGATCACCTTAGAGCTTCTTTGTCCATACTTTTAGAATCCTGCAACCAAAGTAAATTTTTTATTTCAGTTTGTATGCATTATGAGTATCTTTGTGTAACAAGAGATTGGATATCCAAACTCCTAACGACATTTCATAACAATTCAATCGATAAGTAGTGTTAAAGACGACTACATCTCCAAAAACTTCATAAGCACGAATAGAGTCTCTGAATGCCCAGATGACATGTTCGAGTCTTTGACATCCATCAACAATGAAATCATATTGGAAATCAACATCTTTGTCTTTTAAGCTCTAGCATATTTTCAATAGCTCCAGGGCATCACTTTCAATATTAGTAGAACTTTCTGATTGAACAAAGTTTCTTATATCTTTTTCTATAAAAGGCAATTGGCCTAGATCTACTCCCTTTTCTAATTCAATCACTCTTCTGATTAAATTTATTGAACAACCAACTTTAGCAAGGAGTGTAATTCGTGTTTGATCAACAATGTCAATATTTCGATAAGCGGGGAAAAATCATACCTCTTTATCACTCAAAAGTTCATGATTGTGAACATTATCAAAATACACCACTGTCCAACGAGTGATGCCATCAAATATATCTTTGGCGATGGACATCTTGGCTTTACAGTTACATCTGGAAGATTTTCAATTTCTTTGTCGTTATTTTTCAACTACCTTTTAAGGACGAGGGCTACCAGCTCAATGACAAACATAATCCTTTTTATAAATTCCCATAGGATGTTCTACAATTCCTAAATGGCGATCACGTCTAACTGAAAAACCAAAACTTTTAGCAAAATTCATATATTAATTGTAAGCTTCATCATAACTATCAAACACTTTTCCTATTTGCAAATCACCATCGCTAATATCAATAATATTCTCTTTTCTAAGTTCCTCATTTGAAGTTGTAGTAGTTCCTACAATTGTATCTCCATTAATAAAGCACCCAATATTACCACATGGGCAACATTTTCTTGAAACTCCTATTGTCAAATCACTGGTATTGTTAAAAACCTATATTTTTTAATTCCATCAAAAGAAATAATTTTGTCAAAACACTAAGTAATCCAACTATAGAATCAGTTCATTGAAACTGTAAATTTGTGTTATAAATCAAAAATCAAGAAGCAAATCTAAAGGCACAAAGCAAATATAAACTAAATATTCTTTAATCGTTGGACACCTCTGTTTCAAAAGTAAAAAAATGCTTTTAACCCTAAAATTTGATCAACAAATGAAAAAGTATTAAAATACTATATGCTTACCTCCATTATGCACTAGTCAATGCTGGAAGAAGAGAAAACTTAAGAAATAACCTTGTAATTTCATAGAAGAGCAATGGTTGCTTGGTCCTTTTTTTTCCGCCGATTATGTACATTAAATGGCGCGATTTAGCGGGAGGGTCTTGAAAATATAATTTTTAGGGCATTAAGTGAATTGAGAGAATTTGGGTGAACAGACTACCCCCACTTATTGAGGTGGCAGAGACATTTATGTAAAATAAAAAATGGGTAGGGTGCTAATATACTACCTTCATGTAGTATGTTAGCAAAACTCTACATATATATATAATTCAAAAATTCCTGTAGCCATTGAGGGTGATATCACACCCCTTTTTTACCCCTCCAAAAGATATGTATGTTATAGATTGTGGGTTAAAGAGTTTTTTCAATTAAAGTGACAAACTTGAGTAGAGATTATTTTATTTACAGAGTCGCCACTTGGAATTGATTTTGGGTGTTCCAAGTCACCTTTTATTTGAATCCCTAGTCAAAGAAAAATTTGACTCTATTTTTATTGGTCTGCGAAATAAAGTTCGGGTAAGGAATTCTGTTGACCGGGGAGAAGATGTAAGGCATTCCTCGAGTCCCGTGGTTCTAGCACGGTCGTTTATTAACTACATTTGGCTTAAATTAATTTTGGATAAATTGTAATTTATTTGATTTTTATGCTTTTCCTATGTCCCTTTTATTTATTAAAATAAAAATAAATAAAAATATTTGAATAATATTAAATTGTCAAAACGCTCCTACTAGTTGCCTAGCATTGAAAAAAATAATTATAAAGAAATCTTAAACTCTTTTTTACTATTACTTACTCGACAAAAAAATACTATTAAATATATATATATATATTAACTAATGTTGGACATTAAATCTAGGTAAGTTATTACTAAACTTTCATGTTGGGTCACTTATTTTATCTAACAAAAGACAAATTATTGATTTTAAAGAAAAGACATCTTACTTTCTATTATCATTGGGACTAATGATTTTAGATTATTTGACCCATGATGCTTTAAAACTTCAAAGACCAAAACAACACAAAATGACAAAATATAGAGTATTCTTCTAAGCCTAAATTTCTTCTTCATGTTAATGTCCAAACTAAAATTGTTTTTCACAAGCGAAACTTACATTCTAATTATTATATTTGCTCTTTATCTCCTTAATCAATTATTTCTTAAGGACTAATATAATATTTCTAACTAATTATACATGAACCTTAAAAGTAATTCACATAAAAGATCTCAAACTAAACAAGCATGGTTAAAAATAAGGTATTTATCTTTTCCTTAAACTAAGTAAACTTAAAGAATGCAATTTCAATCACATACATAAAGGAGAAAAGTTAATTTAACTAATTTTTAAAAGATTTACATGATAATAAGGCTAATATAATATTTATCTCGAAGCAATAAATAATCGGATCTAACATGTTCCGTCAATTCAGACAGGGATCAAATCCTTCTTATTATCACAAAGAATCTGCAATATAAGAATATGAAAGTTACCTGGTTTGCAGAATAATAAAATACAGCAGTGCAACAACAGAAATTTAGCAGCAACATACAACATCAACAACAGCAACTCAAATGTTAAGAACAACCCAAAAACTCAACAGAGATGCTTGAAACTAGTAGCTATCAACTTCACAAAATGCCTAAGAGATCTTTCTATTTTTTTATTCAAAAAAAGTTTTTGCACTCAAATAATAATCACAAAGCTCTTTAATTTCAGCTGCTAAAGGATCCTATAGCTACTGATTTCTCTCTCTTTTTGTGTGTATATCTCTCGGTAATGCAAGATAGAGTGTCCTTTTTTTAAGGTGGTTTTTTGCCGATTGATATAAAGAACCAAAATAGAAAGAAGAGAAACGTGGTTAAGCTACAGTCCAAAAATAATCAAATTTAGGTGCTCCATTTTTCTCCTTCTCAGATTGCTTTTCCAATTTTTTCAAAATTCTTTCCTATTTTTTCAACGTTCTTTTCCTCCTTTTCAAAAGATTCCCCTTTTTTCTCATGTTGTCCCTCTCTTTCCTCCTCCCTTTTTGACTTTGTGTTGTGATTAGTTTATTTAGTAAGGGAGAGTGAGAAAAGTTCAATCATGGTAAAAAATTAGGCGCTCACAGCATACCCCTCTTTGCTTGAAAATATGAAGAGTTTTCACGCAAAGACGAGGTGAGTCATGTGGCTGATTTTTTATCAAACCGTTATTAAAAAGGAAAAGAAATAAAAGATAGGGTGCAACCGAGTCCTGGTTTTGGACGGCTTACATATCCTGGGTTATAAAAGAATTAGGTCGCGTGTAGTTCAAGAAAATTTGGTAGCTAAGACTACCGAACACTTGAGTTAATACTGTTGTTGCTGTTGTTGTTGCTGTTATCGTCACTTGCTTCTTACATCGAAAGAAAGAAAGAAAAAGTGTCTAAAATCTAAGAGTTACAAAATTCTTATCTATGCGTCAAATCTTGATTCTTGTCCTGCACGCTTGTGTTGACCTCAGATTGGATCTTGACGCCATTGAAGAAAAGATTACGGCTCATTTTTGATTGCTTGATTTGCTGCTCAGAATTTGGCAAAGTGAAACTTGAGAAACTGGGTTACTGGCACATTATCAAAGCTAACTCCAACTATGTGATCGAAAGACTTCTCTCTTCTGATGAGAAACTGAAACTGCAAGCTTCAATCATCACTTGTGCTTTACGGTGGGGCGTGCAAAACCATCAACAGACGAACAAAACGAACAAAAAATTTTCTGTCCAGTTTGCACTAGGAAAATTTTGTGAGGTATTAGAGAAAGCTATAAACTATCTAACTTATTGAAAGGAAAACAAAGACAACCGTATAACCTAGCTATGTGAGGATATGCACCCAGGGCTTGGCGTCCTGTATTACTAAAAGGAATGTAACCAGGGGATGGTACCATGTATTACTAAGAAGGAATATAACCGGGGTTGGCACCCTGTATTACGGAAAAGGATATGTAACCAGGGGATGGCGCCCTGTATCACTTCTACCCGGAAATAGGAGTTGGATCCCCCTAGAATAAAAGGTTATACCTGGGTTAAGCTAAGAAAACTAAGCATGGGAGAAGAGTACTTCTACCCGAAAATAGGAGTTGGATCCCCCTAGGCGAAAAGGTTCTACATGGGTTAAGCTACGAAAACTAAGCCTGAGAGAAAAGTACTTCTACCCGGAAATAGGAGCTGGATCCCCCTAGGAGAAAAGGTTCTACCTGGGTTAAGCTACGAAAACTAAGCCTGGGAGAAGAGTACTTCTACCCAAAAATTTGAGCTGGATCCCCCTAGGCAAAAAGGTTCTACCTGAGTTAAGCTACGAAAACTAAGCCTGGGCGAAGAGTACTTCTACCCGAAAATAGGAGCTGGATCCCCCTAGGCGAAAATGTTCTACCTGAGTTAACCTATGTAAAACAACCTGAGCGAAGAGTACTTCTACCCGTAGATATGAGCTGGACCCCCTAGGCGAAAAGGTTTTACCCGAGTTAAGTTTTGTAAAAAAACCTGAGCGAAGAGTACTTCTACCCTGAGCTGGATCCCCTAGACGAAAAGATTCTACCTGGTTAAGCTATGAAAATTAAACCTGAGCAAAAAGTACTTCAACCCGAAACTATGAGCTGGATCTCTCTAGGCGAAAATGGTTCTACCTGAGTTAAGCTGTAGAAACTAAGCCTGGGCGAAGAGTACTTTTACCAGAAACTATAAGCTGGATCCTCCTAGGCGAAAAGGTTCTACCTGGGTTAAGCTGTAGAAATAAGCCTGAGCGATGAGTATTTCTACCCGGAACTATGAGCTAGATCACCCTAGGCGAAAAGATTCTACCCGAGTTAAGCAACGTGAAAACAATCTGAGCGAAGAGTACTTCTACCCAAAACTATGAGCTGGATCCCCCTAGGCAAAAAGGTTTTACCCGAGTTAAGCTACGTGAAAACAACCTAAGCGAAGAGTACTTCTACCCAGAACTATGAGCTGGATCTCCCTAGGTGAAAATATTCTACCCTGGGTTAAGCTGCGTAAAAACAACCCGAGCGAAGAGTACTTCTACCCGGAACTATGAGCTGGATCCCCCCTAGGCAAAAGGTTCTACCCGAGTTAAGAAACGTGAAAACAACCTGAGCGAAGAGTACTTCTACTCGGAACTATGAGCTGGATCCCTCTAGGCGAAAAGATTCTACCCGAGTTAAGCTATTTAAAAAACAACCTAAGCGAAGAGTACTTCTACTCAGAATATGAGCTGGATCCCTCTAGGCGAAATGATTCTACCTGAGTTAAGCTATGTAAAAAACAACCTGAGCGAAGAGTACTTCTACCTGGAACTATGAGGTGGACTCCCCTAGGTGAAAAGGTTCTACCTAGGTTAAGCTATGAAAACTAAGAGGTATGGATGGTAGTGATGCATACTGAATAAAATAAAATGGAGATTTTGAGGAACTTGCCTTTAATGGTATTCATCCTTTAGGAAGCACCATTCTGCACTGCTTTATACCTGCTTCAAACAAAGAAAAATTGTGAGTTTTCAAAGTGGTGATTGGTTTATGGCCTTGATGCCTTGAGTAGCTTGAATTCATGGCAACTATTGTCAAAGAACCAATTCGGCGAATGTGGTACCGAGATGCTCGGTTAACCTGCATCTCTTTCTGGAGAATTTGGCATTCCGATGTTGCCCTCTAGTATTTCATACCCGGATGTCCGTGGTATCGCTGACCTTTGTCCCCAGGTCAAAACAATTTTTCCTATAAGATCAAGCTTAGTTGTCTTCTCAGCACCAGTTTGTGTCCGTAATGCTTATCAAACTTTTCCCATAAAATAGTCTTCCTTAGACGACCTTTGATTTTCTTTGAAACACTTTATTCGTCTTATCAAAAGAGATCACAAATGGATTTATGCCTTCGTCAATGCCGTATATGCCCCAAATTGTGCCCGGTCGTATAGGGAAACAAATAGTCGGTTTTGCAGCCATTTCTTTGATTCGCTTTTGATACAATAATATACCGAAAGGGACTCAAAGAAACAGAAATTATGGGAAATAATAGAAGAGCAATTGAAAGTACAAAAGGAATTGGGTCTAAACAAAGTTGTCCCTTTCGAGGAGAAGAATATGGAGACTTATTTAGAGGTGTGTGCCGACTTCAACGAATCATGACATGCATTTTGGATTGGATGCCCGATCTGTCTAAGCTGTCTAATTCTCAAAAGTCCGTCGCAAATGTTCATCTTGAAACTGTCTTGGTTGTGCTCATGCTGGAGTATCAAAGACCCCCATTCGGCTAGTAGTGCCCTTTGCGGGTTTTCACTAACTGACCTCTCTCATTTCTCTGCTCACTGCTGCCTTACAGTGCCAATATGGGTTTTCATCGATAAGACTCTCTCATTTCTTTTCTTTTTGTTTTTTTTTCTTGGACTAAGATTTTGCATGCGGAAGGCTGCTCAACGCCCTTGGCATGGTGACTGCAAATGTTCTCAAATTAATCAGAAGTTCCTAACAGAGAAAAGCGAAAAGAAGCTTGAACTGAAATACAACATTTGGAACCATTTTTATAGTAAAAAATGTAAAATAAACAAACTTCTACCATGTTTGGAGTATATGGAATACGGATTTTTGGTTCTGATGGGACTGAACCCAGGGTAAGGCTGCCTATGTATCCTTTCAGAATCAGGTCGGACATAGTTCAATGACTCAGAGATTTGTTGTTTGGCTTTTTTTTACAAGTACACCGGTTCCAAAAAGTGAGAAACAAGGAAGACAAAGACGGCTCAAAAGGATTAACAGAAGGGTGACACCTATTTTGAATAACGAGCAAATGATAGCCTTCGTCACTTCGAAGGCTATCATTTGCTCGTTAGAAATGAGCAAATGCCTCCTCCTCTGGGGAGAGACTCTCATAGAAGGACAGAAGGACTCTCATAGAAATGAGCCAGGCCACCGCCTGATCGACCTCCCCCTCTGGGGAGACCTCTGGCTACCTGACCTCCACCCCTAGCTGGCTGGGCGGGTGGTGAAGTAACTGGAGCAGAAGTCGAGTGCTTACCCTTCTACTGAAACTGACCATCACGAAGTCGAGGGCACTGCCTCCTCATATGTCCAAACTTTCTGCACTCATAATAACTACTCGGTGCTGGAGATTGGGACTGAAAGGAACCCCTTGCATTAGAGTGACTAGTAGATACACTCGATGCAGAAGAACCCTGAGCTGATGGGGCACGAGATGAACTTTGAGCTGGGAGGGCATTGAATGAAGGCTAGCCCTGCTAAGACCCATGATGACCACGACCGGAAAATGCCCCACGATACTCTGGATAGGCCGACTGAGCAGGCCTGAAAGAACGTCCTCTACCATGGTAGAATTGGCCCCTCGAAGGAGCACCACTGTAACTGCCCGATCCTCGAGGCCTCTTGGCCTCCTCTCCTCTCGCTCCTGACGGCAAATCATCTCAATCTCACGAGCGATATCAACCGCCTCCTCGAACGTAGCAACCAATACTCTCTCTCTCTCTAGTCATCAGAATACGGAGATGGTAGTTAAGGCCATCCACAAATCTTCTGATCCTCTCACGATCTGACAGAATCATCCAAATGGCATGACAAGCCAACTTAGAAAACCTCATCTCATACTGGGTCATGGTCATATCACCCTAAGTCAACCACTCAAATTGCCTATGCAGCTCCTCTTTATGGGACTGTAGTACATACTTCTCTAAGAAGAGAGCGGAGAACTACTACCAAGAAAGGGGTGTTGCACCGACAGGCCTACGCCTCTCAAAATCCTCCCACCAAGTAAAGGCAGCCCCCGAGAACTGAAAGGTGGTAAATGACACACCACTAGACTCAAGAATCCCTGCTATACGGAGCATCCGCTAACACTTGTCAAAAAAACCCTGGGCATCCTCACCCTCAGCACCACTGAACGACGGAGGCTGGAGCTTACCAAACCTCTCAAGACGACGCTGCTCATCATCCTGCACGGCTGGTACTACGAACTCCTGAACTGGCACAACCGGCTGAGTTGGAGGTGCCCCCGGCGTCTATAGTCCCTGCACTACCTGCTAAGGTGTGGGAGTAGTGGGGGTCTGATTGCCTCCCCCGGCCTGTGAAGTAGCTGTTGTGGTACTGGCTGAAACTGCCTGAGCCAGGCCAGTGCAAACTGATAAGATCTGTGCCAAGGCCTCCTAAAGACCCAGAATCACGATGGGCACAACTGGTGCCTAAACTGGTGTTGCTGGAGCCTGATCCGGAGCTGGGGTAGCTGGTGGATCAACAGGTGCTGCCCTCGCTACTCTGACTCTGCCACGTCCATGATCGCATCCACGGCTTCTGGTGGCCTCAGTGGGTGGCACTGGTGTCGTCCACCTCATCTGGTAGCTCACGTCCTCACCATCTGTGAAAGAATAGAATAATAGAAGTTTAGTTCTCGGATCAACAAAGTCGCACGACAAGAATTTCAAGAATGTGAAATTTTTCCTAAAGGTTCAGCAGCCTCTCGAGGATAAATACAAACATCTCTGTACCTCCGCGAGACTCTACTAAACCGGCTCAAGACTTGCGAGACCTATGTAACCTAGGCTCTGATACCAACTTGTCACAACCCCAACCCCGGTCGTGTTGGCGCCCAACACACTGCTAGGCAAGCCTGACCAAGTAACAACCTCAATCCGTTTTCTTATGAAAATCATTATCAGCTAACACAGATAAATTGCTAAATCACCCTAATAAGAGTTTAAGACAACGAGTTAAATATGCGGAAATTCAAATGATAATACTACTACATAGCCCATACAGATCTGGTATCACAAGTCTCGAGCCTCTAGTACAAGTTTAACAGCCTAATACATAATTAGTCTAGGAAATGCGGATAAAATGAAAGGATAGAAGGGAGAGATCTGGGCTGCAAACGACGTGCAGCTACCTCAATGCTCTCGGATATGAACTGATCGACTGAAAATCCTCACTCATCCTCTGAAACACCTGGATCTGCACGCAAGGTGCGGGGAGTAATGTGAGTACTCCAACCCAGTGAGTAATAAGCATAAATAATGACTAAGAATAAGAAGTCACGGAAAAACACAAAGTAAGTTATAATGCGGCAGTTTAAACAAGTAATATGAAAGCAATAAACCAATGGAAACGAAATATGGAAATGCTACAACAAATAAGCAGTTAAGTGACAGACATATAAAGAAAATCAACACATAGAACGGTACCCTATAGTACCCGCTGCGGCGTGCATCCCGATCCATACATTTATCGTCGACGACGCTCACTGGGGGTGTGCAGACTCCGGGAGGGCCCCCTTACGGTCCAAGCGCAATATCTAGCCATCTCGTGGCATCAAATCTATTCCCTCGGCCTCATATAAATATCTGTATATCACTGCTGCGGCGCGCAGCCCGATCCCATAGTATCCTCACATCTGGCCCTTGGCCGTACTCAGTCCAAAAATCATATATGACCCTCGGGCATTAGTAAAATAGTAGTTCTCATCCCAAAACATCAATTAATATATCATTTTAGTTTCAAAACCGAGTAAAAGTGGCTGAGTTGTAAAACAGTGGAAAACGGTACGACTGAGTTCAAGTAGTAAATCAAAATAGTGAGGAAATAGTGTTAAAACTCCTCGGAGAGTTCAAACAGGTGGAACGAAGCCCAAATATGTCAATCAGTCCAAATAATGATGATAACAAATAAGATTTAATCAAATATGCAGTAAAAACATCACCCGGGATGGACCAAGTCACAATCCCTAATAGTAAACGCCCTCGCGCTCATCATCAAGCGCATGTCTCACCTCAATATAGCACTACGATATGCAAATCCAGGTTTCAAACCCTCAGGACATCATTTACATTTATTACTGACCTTGAACCGGCAAAAACTCTAGCTCGCTATGCCTTTGCCTCTCAAATCGGTCTTCTCGCGCGTCGAATCTGACCAAAACCATAACGAATACGTCATAATATGCTAAGGTAACAAAACCCAAGAAAAAACAATCTAAAAATATCAAAAGTCTGAAATTAGCAAAACTTGAGCCCTGGGCCCACTTCTCGAAACTCAGAAATTTTCACATCAACGGGTTCCTTATCCTTACACGAGTCCATACATTCAAGAGTTCTCAAATCCGACCTCAAATGGACCTTCAAATCCCAATTTAAAATCTCAAAATCCTAAGCCCTTCTTCCATTTTTAGCTAAATTTCCATGAATTTCTAGGTTAATTTCACAATAGAATCACGCTTTATGCTCATAAATCTTACCTCCAATCACTTATCCTTGAATCCCTCTTCAATTTCCCTCAAAGAGCTCTCAAAATACTCAGCTATGGTGGAAAAATGGCTCAAAAATGCGGATGAAATGTTTAATAAACTCACTGCCCAGTTCTGGATTTTCTTCATCGCGATCGCGACCAAGGTCTCGCAATCGCAAAGCACTAAATTTCGGCTTCTCAAAATAACAGTATGCGAACGCGATGATGCTGTTGCGAACTCGATGCTTTAACTTTCCAGAGTTACGCGAATGCAACCACACATACGCGAATGCGAAGAGCAATTGCCCTGGGACCTGATTCTCTATACGCGAACGCGAACTCTCTCCTGCGAACGCGAAGCACAAGCTGATCACTCTCCGCGAACGCGAACCCTCAGACGCGAATGCGAAGCACAAACTCAGTCCCACCCAAATTCCTTCTACACGATCACGAGTACCCTCACGCGATCGCGAAGGCCAAAAATCCTCTGCAATTGCTGCTCAAATTCTGCAACTTCTCAACATAGAAATTGGTCCGATTGACCATCTGAAACTCACCCGAGGCGCCCCGGGACCTCAACCAAAAGCACCAACACATCCTAACACCTCATTCAAATTTGTTCCAATCATCAAAACACCACAAACAACACCAAAACCACCAATTCACATCGAATTAAAGCCTGAGTTTTCTAAATACTTCCGAAACACGCTTTTGATTAAAAACCCAACCAAACCACATCCAACTGACCTGAAATTTTGCACACACATCCCAAATGACATAACAAAGCTACAACAACTCTTGGAATTCCATTCCGACCCCCGGATCAAAATCTCACCTATCAATCGAAAATCGCCAAAATACTAACATCGCCAATTCAAGCCTAATTATACATCGGACCTCCAAAACCACTTCCGATCACACTCCTAAGTCACAAATCACCTCCCGAAACTAACCGAACCATCGAAACTCACATCCGATCCCTCTAACTCATAAGTCAATATCCGGTTGACTTTTCCAACTTAAGTCTTCTTAAAAGAGACTAAGTGTCTCATTTCTTACCAAAACCACACCAAACACAAACCAATCAACTCGACCACATAAAACACGGATAATGAAGCAGAAATGAGGAAAACGGAGTGGTAACTCATGAGACGACTGTGTGTGTGTATATATATATATATATATATATATATATATATATATATATATATATATATATATATATATATATATATTAGATTTTTTATTTATAATTATGCCTCTTGTAAAGTATTAATTTATCAAAATAAAACTCTTATCATTCTATGTCAAATATTTTTTTTTTATATTTACCACATAACTTACTTGTTTTTAATTTTATTTTTATGAAGGCAAGAACAAATATCTTCAATACTTGGCAAGACATTCTGAGATTGAGAAGCATTATGATCAAAAATCAAGTAGAACTTATAATCTATATGCTAGAACTTGACCCAAATGTCTTTCAAGGCGAAATCCTAGACAACACTGATTGTTGAAATATGAATTTAGGCTTTTTTTGTTTACCTCATTCTTTTCTAGATATTGCACAAAAATTTACTAAAAAAAATAAATCCATAGCACCTATTTTGAAGCTTGCAGACCTATTTTTTTCTTTTAATACCTAAATATGCCCAAATTTAAATATTACATTCATGCTTATGATTTGAAAAGTCCTTTTTCAGAAAATAAGTTTGGAGCTCATTTTGAAAAAGAATCAGAATCAAAGAAAGAAAAAAGAAGAAAAAAAGGAGAGATTGATCTTATATTCAAGCATTATACGTACAAAAAAAAATCAATAGAAAATATTTGGAAAGTCTGATCTTAGATATATTCTACTACAAAACTGAAAAAGGCAAGTCACTACAAATATAACCTTTAACCTACCAACCTGAAGCCAACATTACAAGTCAGAAAAAGCCCTAAAAGATTTTAGAAATCAGTGTTGAGTCTACATTAGTAGAGATAGACATAAAGGGCAATCCTATGGACAAAAGATGAAGAATACTCAATGCAAATGATCATAAAGTTATCAATTTCATAAAAGTTTCAAAAAGAAAGAAGGTACAATTTTTGTTGAATAAAAATAAAAGTAAAAACAAGGTAAAGATTTGATGAATATAGAAAATTTATAAAGTTTGAAAGCATGATAGATTTTATTTTATTAAATTTTCATTTTACAAGTGTAGCCATAATTTTAAACAAAAAATTAGTAATATATTTTTTTTTCAAAATTCTTTTCCTCGAGGACGAGCAAAAATTCAAGTGTGGGGGTATTTGATGGATATAAATTATTCTTATATTTTAATAAAAAAAATAATATTTTAGAAATAAAACATGACCAATTTATATCCTATTCTCGCACTTTTCTAACAATTCTTGCAGGAAAAAGAATACATAAAAAAAGAGAAAAAGAAAGAACCTACAGTTCAAGGAAGAAGGATACATCCGTGACAACTTCATCTAAGACTATACAAAGTCAAGAGATATAAAAGTTATGCCAACTTCTCACCAAAATTTCATGACAAATTGCCATGTCAATTTCTCATCATGGCCATATGATATATTGATATTATCTTGCAAATTCTCTGTGACGACCCGACAAGTTGTCTCATGAGTTACCACTTCGTTTGCCCCACTTCTTCTTCTTATTGCTTTGTTTATCAGTTTTATGTGTGATCGGGTTGGTTGGCTCGTGTTCGTAAAGGATTTCGTAAGGTTTGAGACACTTAGTCTCTTTTGAGGAAGTTTAATTTAAAAAAGTCATCCGGATGTTGACTTATAAGTTAGAGGGCTCGGATGTGAGTTTCGATGGTTCGGATAGCTTCGGAAGGTGATTTAAGACTTAGGAGCATGATCGGAATGTGTTTTGGAGGTCCACAGTAGACTTAGGCTTGAATTGGCGAAATTGGTAATTTGACATTTTCCGGTTGATAGGTGAGATATTGATATAGGGGTCATAATGGAATTCCGGGAGTTGCAGCAGTTCCGTGGTGTCATTTGGGATGTGTGTGCAAAATTTCATGTCATTCGGACGTGGTTTGGTTGGGTTTTTGATCAAAAGCGAAATTCTGAAGATTTTGAAAACTTAGGCTTGAATCTGATGTGTTTTAGTTGATTCGATATCGTTTTAGGTGTTTTGAAGATTGGTACAAGTTTGAGTAGTGGTATATGATATGTTTGTACTTTTGGTTGAGGTCCCAGGGGCCTCGGGATGATTTCGGATGGTTGACGGAAAGAATGGAAGTTTGAATGGCAGCTGAAGTTGGAATTCTTTTGTCATAACCGCATTTGTGGTTGGGAGGCTGTAGGTGCAACCACCGCAGATGCAGAAAAGAAGTCTCAGAAGCAGTAAGGGGCTAGGAAGGCTGTGACCGCAGAAGCGGTTGGCGAACCGCACCTGCGATGGCGCAGGTGCGGAGTGAGCATCGCAGATGCGAATATTGGTGACTTAAGTGAAAACCGCAGAAGCGGTTCGGGGACCGCAAATGCGGTACCGCAGAAGCGGGAATTTGGTCGCAGATGAGAAATCCCAATGCTAGAAGGTATAAATTGTTTCCTTCGCGATTTTTAAGCTATTCCACCATTTCTAAGTCGGTTTTTGGAGCTTTTTGGGCGATTTGAAGAAGGATTTCAAGGGGAGTTCATTGAAGTAAGGATTTTGGACCTAAACTCATTTCTATGGTATTATTTCACGGATTAGGCTTGTAATTAATGGAAATTAAGGGCTAAAAATTGGAGAAGAAGGGCTTGGTATTGGAGACCTAGACTTGAGGATTTGAGGGACCATTTGTGGTCGGATTTTGGTACTTTTGATATGTATGAACTCGTGGGGAGTTAAGGAATCTATTGATGTGAATCTTATCGAATTCTAAGACATGGGCCCGGGGTCGGATTTTTGTAATTTCGGGATTTATGTTTTCAATTGATTATTTTCGATTGGGCTTCATTCCCTTAGCATATTTTGACGTCGTGATTCTGATTTTTGATAGATTCGACGTGAGTGGAGGCCGATTCGTGGGGAAAAGGCATCTCATGCTAGAGTTTAGACCGGATTGAGGTGAGTAATGATTGTAAATGTTGTCCTGAAGTTATAAAATCCCGGACTGCACATCGTTGTGCTAAATTGAGGTGATGCACATGCTAGATAATGAGCGTGGGGTCGGGAACCGTTGGGGATTGTGACTTAGTCCATCCCGAATGTCTGTTTTATCGCGTATTTGACTGAAAACTATTTGCTATCATCATGTTTTGGGCCTCATGCCATATTTGGGCCTCATGCCAACTATTTGAACCCTTAGGGGATTTTTACTGATATTTCCTTACTGTTTTGACTTTATACTTGAACTCAGTCATGTTATATTCTACTATTTTCATAACTCAGATATTTACTCTACTTTAACACTTAAATAATTTTGGGCTGAGCACCATGTTTTACTGTTGCCCAAGTTGCTGTGAGATTCTGACTAAGTAAGGCCGATGGCCTATGTTGTAAGGAAACACTGATTTTGATTATGAGGCCGAGGGCGTGTGAGTTGTACGCCACGAGATGGCTTGTTGATATGAGCTCGAGAGCCTAGTGATGATGCCACGAGATGACTTGATATTGTGCTTGGGCCGTAAGGGCCCCTATAGGAGTCTGCACAACCCCCAGTGAGTGCGGGTACCCATTGTGATGTGAGATATAGCTCGAGGGGCTGGTTTTGTTTCTGAGTTATTGCCCGAGGGGCGGATTTATTAAAATTGTGCCCGAGGGGTGATCCTTTATGTGTTTATCTTTCCTATTTGCCTGTCATTTGCTTGCTTAATTATTAAAAAGGCATTTTATGAAGTTTAAACTAAACTCAGTGATTTTATACATCTTTACGACTTCACTGTTTTTTTACTAGCTTTTGCTGCTTCCTTATAGCATGTTATGTGCCTTACATGATTTTTTACTTCTCAGCCTTTATTTATGATTATTACTCACTGAGTTGGAGTACTCACTTTACTCCCTGCACCTCGTGTGCAGATTCAGGCACTGCTGATCCTGCTTGCGAGGGTTAAGAGCTCTCGGCTGATTTCGGAGTCCACGAGGTAGCTGCTCGGCGTTCGCAGCCCCATGCTTCTCCCCATTTATCTCATTTCCTTTCCTTATTAGTGATTATGTTGTAGCTTTGTAGACTCTTCAAACTTGTATTAAATTGATAGATGCTCATGATTGGTGATACCCCGGTATCGGGCTATGTTGGGTTTGTTTTCAGCAAAATGTTCTATTCACTACTTATTTTGAGATTTTATCATGTTTAAGACTTAATACTTATAATTTTAATTGCTTAAAATTGAAATGGGAATGTGTCGGTTGGCCTTGTCATCACGATAGGTGCCATCATGATTAGGTTTAGGGTCATGACAAATTGGTATCAGAGCCTAGGTTACATATGTCTCACAAGTCATGAGCAGGTTTAGTAGAGTCTCCAAATCAGTTCAAAGACATCTGTATTTATCCTCGAGAGGCTACAGAACCTTTAGGAAAAACTTCATATTCTTGAAATTCTTATCGTGCAAATTTGTTGATCCGAGTACTAAACTTCTGTTATTCTATTCTCTCACAGATGGTGAGGATGGATGACCACCAGTACCACCAGTTGTGGCCACTAGAGGTCGAGGATGCGGTCGCGGTAGGGCAGCACCTGCAGATCCACCAGCCACCCCAGTTCAGGATCAGGTCCCAGTTGTGGACGTCAGTAGTACCAGCTCAGGCACCAGCTGTGCCTATTGTGATTCTAGGTCTTCAGGAGGCCTTGGCTCAGATTCTATCGGTATGCACTAGCCTAGCTCAAGCGGTCTCAGTCACTACAGCCGTAGCTACTTCTCAGGCCGATGGAGGCAATTAGACTCCCACTGCTCGCACACTTGAGCAGGTCGTGCAGGGACTTCAGATACCGGGGGCACATCCAGCCCAACCGGTTGCAGCTGCTTAGGATTATGTAGTTCCTGCCATGCCAAAGGATGAGCAGCGTAGGTTGGAGAGGTTTGGTAGACTTCAGCCTCCGACTTTCAGTGGTACAGAGGGCGAGGATGCCCAGGATTTCTTGGATAAGTGTCAGAGGATGCTTCGTACAACGGGTATTCTGGAGACCAGCGGGGTCACTTTCACTACTTATCAGTTTTCTGGAGCTGCCTTCACTTGGTGGGAGGCTTTTGAGAGGTGTAGGCCTGTTGGTGCAGCACCCTTTACCTGGCAGCAATTCTCCATTCTCTTTTTGGAGAAGTATGTGTCGTAGTCTCGTAGAGAGGAGCTACGCAAGCAGTTTGAGTGGTTGCATTAGGGAGAGATGACTATAACGCATTATGAGATGAGGTTCTCAGAGTTATCTCGTCATGCTATTTGGTTGGTTCCGACGGATAGAGAGAGGATTAGGAGGTTTGTTGATGGCCTCACTTATTCGCTTTATATTCTCAGGACCAGGGAGAGGGTGACTCGTGCTACCTTCGAGGAGGTTGTAGACATTGCTCGTGAGATTGAGTCTGTTCGTCTCCAGGAGCGAGAGGAGAGGGTATCCAAGAGGCCTCAAGGATCTGGTAGTTATAGTGGTGCTCCTTTGAGAGGTCAGTTTCAGCACGATAAAGGCCATCCATTTAGGCATGCTCAGCCAGCTCGCCCAGGTTATCGTGGTGCGTCATCGGGTCATGGTTCTCATAGTTCTCATTAGGGCCAGTCATCACTTAGTTCCCTCACAGCTTAGAGTTCGTCTCGTGCTCCATCAGTTTAGGGCTCTTCCATGCCAGGTGGATCAGCTAGTCATTTCGGTGCTAGGGGTTCCCTTCAGTCCCTATCTCCAGCACCCGGGAGTTGCTATGAGTGTGAAGAGATGGGTCATATATGGAGGCAGTATCCTCGCTATCTTGCGGGATTATCTCAGCAGAGGAGTCAACCATCGGCTTCAGCGCTAGTTACTTCACCACCACCCGCCCTGCTAGCTAGGGGTAGAGGTCAGTCAGCTAGGGGTCGCCCTAGATGGGGAGGTCGATCAGGTGGCGGTCAGACCCATTTCTATGAACTTTCAGCTAGACCCAATGTTATTGCTTCCGATGTTGTTATCACAGGTATTGTTTCAGTCTGCTTCAGAGATGCCTCTGTATTATTTGATCCCAGTTCCACCTTTTCTTATGTGTCATCATACTTTGGTCGTTATTTCGGTAGGCATAGTGAGTCTCTTGCTTCACCTGTTCATGTATCTACCCCGGTGGGCGATACTATTGTTGTAGACCGTGTGTACCAGTCGTGTGTGGTGACTATTGGGGATCTGGAGACCCGAGTGGATCTTTTATTATTGTGTATGGTGGATTTGATGCCATTTTGGGCATGGATTGGCTTTCTCCGTGTCGTGCTATTCTGGACTGTCATGCCAAGACAATCACATTGGCTATATCGGGTGTGCCACGGATTGAGTGGTGAAGTTTGACTGATTATGTTCCCAGTAGAGTGATCTCATTCTTGAAGGCCCAACGTATAGTTGGGAAGGGTTGTCTTTTGTATCTAGCCTTTGTGAGGGATGTCGGTGCTGAGACTCCTAGTATTGATTCTGTTCCAGTTGTGAGGGATTTTCCCGATGTGTTTCCTGAAGACCTGCCAGGCATTCCACCAGACAGGGATATTGATTTCGGTATTGACCTGGTGCCGGGCACTCATACCATCTCTATTAAATCGTATCATATGGCACCAACGGAGTTGAAGGAGTTAATAGAGCAGCTTCAGGAACTCTTTGATAAGGGGTTTATTCGGCCTAGTGTGTCACCTTGGGGTGTGCTAGTACTATTTGTGAAGAAGAAGGATGACACTATGAGGATGCACATTGACTATAGGCAATTGAACAAAGTAACAGTTAAGAACAAGTATCTTTTTCCTCGCATTGATGATTTATTCGACCGGCTTCAGGGAGCGAGAGTGTTCTCCAAGATTGATCTCCGTTAAGGTTATCACCAGTTGAATATCAGGGACTCGGATATTCTTAAGATAGCTTTTAGGACCCGATATGGTCATTATGAGTTCTTAGTGATGTCTTTTGGGCTGACCAATGCCCCAGCAGCGTTCATGCATTTGATGAAGAGCGTGTTTCGACCTTATGTCGACTCATTTGTCACAGTCTTCATTAATGATATTCTGGTGTATTCGCGTATTCAGGAGGAGCACGTGGAGCATTTGAGAGTTGTGTTGCAGAGATTGAGGGAGGAGAAGCTTTATGAAAAATTCTCCAAGTGTGCGTTTTGGCTTAGTGAAGTGGCTTTCTTGGGGCACGTGGTGTCCAGTGAGGGTATTCTGGTTGATCCGAAGAAGATAGAGGCGGTTTAGAGTTGGCCCAGACCGTCCTCAGCCATAGAGATTCACAGCTTTCTTGGTTTAGCAGGCTATTATCGCCGGTTTGTTCAGGGATTCTCATCTATCGCATCTCCCTTGACCAAGTTGACTCAGAAGGGTGCTTCATTTGTATGGTCGGATGAGTGTGAGCAGAGGTTTCAGAAGCTCAAGACAGCCTTGACCACAACTCCACTGTTAGTTTTGCCATCAGCTTCATATACCGTGTATTGTGATGCTTCGAGAGTTGGTATTGGTTGTGTATTGATACAGGATGGTAGAGTTATTGTTTATGCTTCTCGTCAGTTGAAGCCCCATGAAAAGAACAACCCCATTCATGATTTGGAGTTGGCTACCATTGTGCACGCGTTGAAGATTTGGAGACATTACTTGTATGGTGTGTCCTGTGAGGTATTTACTGATCATCATAGTCTCCAGCACTTGTTCAAGCAGAAGGATCTTAATTTGAGGCAGCAGAGGTGGTTGGAGTTGCTAAAGGATTATGATATCACTATATTGTACCATTCGGGAAAGGCCAATATGGTGGTTGATGCTTTGAGTCGAAAGGCGGTGAGTATAGGGAGTTTAGCATATATTCCAGTCCGGAAGACACCTCTTGCAGTTGATGTTCAGGACTTGGCCAATCAGCTCATGAGGTTAGATATTTTGGAGCACTGTCGGGTGTTGGCTTACGTGGTTTCTAAGTCTTCCTTATATGATCGCATCATAGAGCGCCAGTATGATGATCCTCATGTGCTTGTCCTTAAGGACAGAGTTCAGCATGATGATGCCAGAGATGTGACCATTGGTGATGATGGGGTGGTGAGAATGCAGAGCCGGATATGTATGTCCAATGTAGATGGGCTTCGGGAGTTGATTCTGGAGGAGGACCATAGCTTGTGGTATTCCATTCATCTGGGTGCCGTGAAGATGTACCAGGATTTGAGGCAACATTATTGGTGGAGGAGAATGAAGAAAAACATTGTGGGATTTGTAGCTCGGTGCCTCAATTGTCAGCAGGTGAAATATGAGCATCAGAATAAGTACCGACATTGGGGTGTGCCGGTACTATTTGTGAAGAAGAAGATAGCACTATGAGGATGTGCATTGATTATAGGCAATTGAATAAAGTAACAGTTAAGAACAAGTATCCTTTGCCTCGCATTGATGATTTATTCGACCAGCTTCAGAGAGCGAAAGTGTTCTCCAAGTTTGATCTCCGTTCAGGTTATCACCAGTTGAAGATCAGGGAGTCGAATATTCTTAAGACAACTTTCAGGACCCGATATGGTCATTATGAGTTCTTGGTGATGTCTTTTGGGCTGACCAATGCCCCAGAAATCTTCAAGCATTTGATGAAGAGCGTGTTGCGGTCTTATCTCGACTCATTTGTCATAGTCTTCATTGATGATATTCTGATGTATTCGCATAGTTAGGAGGAGCACGCGGAGCATTTGAGAGTTTTGTTGCAGAGATTGAAGGAGGAGAAGCTTTATGCAAAATTGTCCAAGTGTGAGTTTTGGCTTAGTGTAGTGGCTTTCTTGGGGCATGTGGTGTCCAGTGAGGGTATTCAGGTTGATTCGAAGAAGATAGAGGCGGTTCACAGTTGGCCTAAACCGTCCTAAGCCACAGAGATTCACAGCTTTCTTAGTTTGGCATGCTATTATCGCTGGTTTGTTCAGGGATTTTCATCTATCGCATCGCCCTTGACCAAGTTGACTCAAAAGGGTGCTTCATTTGTATGGTCAGATGAGTGTGAAAAGAGCTTTCTGAAGCTCAAGACAGCCTTGACCACAGCTCCAGTGTTAGTTTTGCCATCAGTTTCAGGTTCATATATAGTGTATTGTGATGCTTCGAGAGTTGGTATTGGTTGTGTATTGATACAGAAGGGTAGAGTTATTACTTGTGTTTCTCATCAGTTGAAGCCCTATTAGAAGAACTACCTCGTTCATGATTTGGAGTTGGCTGCCATTGTGCATGCGTTGAAGATTTGGAGACATTACTTGTATGATGTGTCCTGTAAGGTATTTACTGATCATCATAGTCTCCAGCACTTGTTCAAGCCGAAGGATCTTAATTTGAGGCAGCGAAGGTGGTTGGAGTTGCTAAAAGATTATGATATCACTATATTGTACCATCCGGGAAAGGCCAATGTGGTGGTCGATGCTTTGAGCCGAAAGGCGGTGAGTATGGGGAGTTTGGCATATATTCCAGTTAGGGAGAGACCTCTTGCAGTTGATGTTCAGGCCTTGGCCAATCGGTTCGTGAGGTTAGATATTTCGGAGCCCAGTCGGGTGTTGGCTTACGTGGTTTCTCGGTCTTCCTTATATGATCGCATCAGAGAGCGCCAGTATGATGATCCTTATTTGCTTGTCCTTAAGGATAGAGTTCAGCATGATGATGCCAGAGATGTGACCATTGGTGATGATGGGGTGTTAAGGATGTAGGGTCAGATGTGTATGTCCAATGTAGATGGGCTTCGGGAGTGGATTCTGGAAGAGGCACATAGCTCGCGGTATTCCATTCATTTGGGTGCACCGAAGATGTACCAGGATTTGAGGCAGCATTATTGGTGGAGGAGAATGAAGAAAGACATTGTGGGATTTGTAGCTTGGTGTCTCAATTGTTAGTAGGTGAAATTTGAGCATCAGAGACAGGGTGGCTTGCTTCAGCAGATGGATATTCTAGAGTGGAAGTGGGAGAGGATCACTATAGACTATGTAGTTGGACTTCCATGGACTTTGAATAATTTCGATGCTATTTGGGTGATTGTGGATGTGACGACCCGGCCAGTCGTCTCATGAGTTACTGCTCTGTTTTCTCCATTTCTACTTATTTATGCTTCGTTATTTGTGTTTTATATGATCGAGTTGAGTAGGTTGCGTTCGGAGTGGATTTGGTAAGAAATGAGACACTTAGTCTCTTTTGAGAAGGTTCAAGTTGGAAAAGTCAACCGGATATTGACTTGTGTGTTAGAGAGCTTGGATGTGAGTTCTGATGGTTCGGTTAGCTTCGGGAGGTGATTTATGACTTAGGAGTGTGATCAGAATTGGTTTTGGAGGTCCGGTGTAGAATTAGGCTTGAATGGGCGAAGTTAGTATTTTGGAGATTTCATGTTGGTAGGTGAGATTTTGATCCGAGGGTCGGAATGAAATTCCGAGAGTTTCTGTAGCTTCGTTATATCATTTTTGATGTTTGTGAATAATTTTAGGTCATTCAGACGTGGTTTGGTTGGGTTTTTGATCGAAATCGTATTTCAGAAGTTTTTAGAAAACTTAGGCTTGATTTCGATGTGAATTGATGGATTTGGTGATGTTTGAGGTGTTTTTATGATTTGAACAAGTTTGAATGAGGTTTTAGGATGTGTTGGTGATTTTGGTTGAGGTCCCGGGGGCCTCGGGTGAGTTTTGGGTAGTCAATCGGACCATTTTCCATGTTGAAATGTTGCAGAAATTGATCATCAGCTGTTGCAGAAGAATTGGCCTTCGCGATCGCGTGGAGCTGGTCGCGATCGCGTAGAAGGATTTTGGCAAACCAATAATTAGACCTTCGCGTTCGCGCTTGAAGGCTCACATTCGCGGAAGGTTAAGAATTAGTGCTTCGCATTCGTTGTGAGAGGGTCGCATTCGCGTATAAGGATTTGGAGCCCAGTGGAGTTTGTTCTTCGCGTTGCATGTGAGGGAACGCGTTCGCATAGGGTTATTTTTGGGAAGTTAAAATTTGTGCTTCGCGATCGCGAGGCTTGGGCCGCGATCGCGAATAAGGAATATCAGAACGGGGCAGTGAGTTTATAAAACATTTTATCCGCGATTTTGAGCCATTTTTCCACCATAGCTGAGTATTTTGAGAGCTCTTTGGGGGAAATTAGAGAGGGATTCAAGGAGAATTGATTGGAGGTAAGATTTATGAACCTAAAACGTGATTCTATTGTGAAATTAACCTACAAATTCATGGAAACTAAGCTAAATATGGAAGAACTAGGGCTTGGGTTTTGAACTTTTTGAATTGGGATTTGAAGGGCCATTTGAGGTCGGAATTGAGAACTTTTGATATGTATGAACTCGTGGAAGGATAAGGAACCTGTTGATGTGAAAATTTCTGAGTTTCAAGAAGTAGGCCCGGGGCTCGGGTTTTGCTAATTTCGGGATTTTGATACTTTTCGATTGTTTTCGCTTGGGCTCTGTCCCCTTAGCATATTTTGACATATTCGTTCTGCTTTTGGATAGATTCGACGCGCGTGGAGGCCAATTCGAGGGGCAATGGCGTCGCGAGCTAGAGTTGTAGCCGGTTCGAGGTGAGTAATGATTGTAAATGATGTCATGAGGGTTTGAAACCCCGGATTGCACATCGTAGTGCTATATTGAGGTGAGACACACACTGGATGATGAGCATGGGGTCTTTTACTACTGGGGATTGAGACTTGGTCCGTCCCGACTGATGATTTTAACACATATTTGACTGAAACTTATTTGTTATCATCATGATTTGGGCTAATTGCCATATTTGGGCTTCGTGCCAACTATTTGAACCCTTCGGGGATTTTGACTAATTTTTCCTCACTATACTTGTTAAAAACATATCCTCTGTCATGTTTCTCTCTGTTTTAAATGATTCGAGCCAGTTTTATCATACTATTCCTAAATGAGAGGAATTTATGGGTTGAGATCCCTATCTTCTATTATTGTGCCCGAGAGGCTGTGAGGTTAATGACTGAGAGGGGTTGAGAATCCAATGGTGAGGTTATTATATATGTTATGGATCGGGTTGCACGCCACAACAATACTTATATGGATCGGGTTACACGCCGCAGCGATATAGCGCTTGGGCTGAAGGAGCCCCTCCGGAGTCTGCACACCACCAGTGAGCACAGTCGACTATATATATGTGGATCGGGTTGCATGCTGCAACCATGTATGGATTGGGTTGCACGCGTAGTGGTTATTCTGATTTATGTTATTATGACAGATATATGGGTCGAGAGCTGAGAATAAGCACTAAGTGATGAGAGTGAGCCCGAGGAGCTGATACTGTTCTGAGTGATTATTACTGTGCCCGAGGGGCGGATTTCTACTTATTATTTACCTGCTAAATTGCCTGTTTTACCTGATTTAAAAAGATTTCACTTGACTTCTTCACTGATTTACTGCTTTAAGTGATTTTTACTGCTTGATATAGAATTGCTTTGTGCCTTTATGTATTTTCTTGCTTTCAGCCATTATTTATGATTATTACTCACTGAGTCGGAGTACTCACATTACTCCTTGCACCGTGTGTGCAGATTCAGGCATCGCAGAGTCCACTCCTAAGTGCTGATTCTCCTAGTCCAGGTAGTGTTTTCGGAGACTACGAGGTAGTTTTTGGCATCCGCAGCCCTCGTGCCTCCCTTATATTACTATTTTCATGTCCTTGAACTTCTGTATCAGATTTCGTATCTAGTAGACTGGTATCCGGATTTATTAGTTGCTCATGACTTGTGACACCCCGGTTTGGGTTGTGTCATGATGGTTTCTACTGTTGATATCATTACTTCTGCAAATTATGGTTATTATATCATGTTTTAGAACTATATATGGTATTTAACTGTTTAAATGAGGTGTTCTGTTTTGGTCTGGCTGAACTTGTCTTCACGAGAGGTGTCATCACGACCGGGTTCAGGGTTAGGGTCGTGATAGTGGATCGGCTGACCAAGTCTGCACACTTTAGTCCTGTATGTACTAGTTATTCTTCAGAGCGGTTGGCAGAGATCTACATCCGGGATATTGTTCGGTTGCATGGTGTCCCAGTTTCCATCATTTTAGATAGGGGCACTCAGTTTACTTCGTAGTTTTGGAGGTCTATGCAGTGAGAGTTGGGTACTCAGGTTGAGTTGAGCACGGATTTTCACCCTCAGACGGACAAGCAATCCGAGCGCACTATTCAGATATTGGAGGACATGTTGCATTTTTGTATCATTGATTTCGGAGGGTCATGGGATCAGTTTCTACCGCTTGCAGAGTTTGCTTATAACAACAGCTACCAGCCGAGTATTCAAATGGCTCCATATGAGGCTTTGTATGGGAGGCGGTGTAGATCTCTAGTTGGTTGGTTTGAATCGGGTGAGGCTAGGCTATTGGGGACTTACTCGGTGCAGGATGCGTTAGAGAAGGTGAAGGTAGTTCAGGAGAGTCTTCGTACAGCGCAGTCGAGGCAAAAGAGTTATGCTGTCAAGAAGGTTCGGGATATGTCCTACATGGTTGGTGAGAAGGTTCTGTTGAATGTTTCACCCATGAAGGGTGTTATGAGATTTGGGAAGAAGGGTAAATTGAGTCCTCGGTTCATTGGTCCTTTTGAGGTGCTTCGGAGGATTGGGGAGGTGGCTTATGAGCTTGCTTTGCCACCCAACTTGTCGAGTGTGCATCCGGTATTTCATGTTTCTATGCTCCAGAAGTACATTGGGGATCCGTCTCATGTTCTGTATTTTAGCACGGTTCATCTAGATGATGATTTGACCTATGATGTGGAGCCAGTAGCTATTTTGAGTCGGCAGGTTCAAAAGTTGAGATCAAAGTATATAGCTTCAGTGAAAGTGCAGTAGAGAGGTTGTTTCATGGAGGAGGCTGCCTGGGAGACCGAACGAGAGATGCGGAGCAGATATCCTCACTTGTTTGAGGCTTTTGTTATGTTTCTTGACTCGTTCGAGGACGAACGTTTGTTTAAAAGAGGGAGGATATGACGACCCAGCTAGTCCTCTCATGATTTACCACTCTGTTTCTCCCATTTTTGATTCTTATTACTTTGTTTATCGGTTCTATGTGTGATCGGGTTGGTTGGCTCGGGTTCAGAAAGGATTTGGTAAGGTTTGAGACACTTAGTCTCTTTTGAGGAAGCTTAAGTTAGATAAGTCAACCGGATGTTGACTTATGAGTTAGAGGGCTCAGATGTGAGTTCTGATGGTTTGGATAGCTTCAGAAGGTGATTTGAGACTTAGGAACATGATCAGAATGTGTTTTGGAGGTTCGGAGTAGACTTAGGCTTGAATTGGTGAAATTGGTATTTTGGCGTTTTCTCGTTGATAGGTGAGATTTTGATATAGAGGTCAAAATGGAATTCCGGGAGTTGCAGTAGTTCCTTGGTGTCATTTAGGATGTGTGTGCAAAATTTCAGTTCATTCTGACGTGGTTTGGTTGGGTTTTTGATCAAAAGCGGAATTCGGAAGGTTTTGGAAACTTAGGCTTGAATACGATGTGTTTTGGTTGATTCGATGCCGTTTGAGGCGTTTTAAATATTGGTACAAGTTTTAGTAGTGGTATATGATATGTTTGTGCTTTTGGTTGAGGTCCCGGGGGCCTCGGGGTGATTTCGGATGGTTGACGGAAAGAATGGAAGTTTGAATGGCAACCGAAGATGGAATTCTTCTATCATAACCGCATCTACGGTTGGGAGGTCGCAGGTACGACCACCGCAGATGCGAAAAAGAAGTCACAGAAGCAGAAAGGGGCTATGAAGGCTGTGATCGCAGAAGTGGATGGCGAACCGCACCTGCGATGGCGCAAGTGCGGAGTGAGCATCACAAATGCGGATATTGGTGACTTAAGTGAAACTGCAGAAGCGGTTCGTGGACCACAAATGCGGTACCGCTTTTGCGGTATCGCAAAAGCGGGAATTTGGCTGCAGATGCGAAATCCCTGGGCCCGAAGGTATAAATTGTTTCCTTCGCGACTTTTGAGCTATTCCACCATTTCTAAGTCGGTTTTGGGAGCTTTTTGGGCGATTTGAAGAAGTATTTCAAGGGGAGTTCATTGAGGTAAGGATTTTGGACCTAAAACTCGTTTCCATGGTGTTATTTCACGGATTAGGCTTGTAATTAATGGAAATTAAGGGCTAAAAGTTAGGGAAACTAGGGCTTGGTATTGGAGACCTAGACTTGAGGATTTGAGGGACCATTTGTTGTCAGATTTGGGTACTTTTGATATGTATGAACTCGTGGGGAGATAAGGAATCTATTGATATGAATCTTATCGAATTCCAAGACATGGGCCCGGGGTCGGGTTTTGGTAAATTCGGGATTTATGTTATCAATTGATTATTTTCGCTTGGGCTTCGTTCCCTTAGCATATTTTGACATCGTGATTCTGATTTTTGATAGATTCGACGCGAGTGGAAGCCGATTCGAGGGGCAAAAGCGTCGCGGGCTAGAGTTTGGACTGGATTGAGGTGAGTAATGATTGTAAATATTGTCCTGGGGGTATGAAACCCCGGATTGCACATCGTTGTGCTATATTGAGGTGACACACACGCTAGATGATGAGTGTGGGGTCGGACACCGTTGGGGATTGAGACTTAGTCCATCCCGAATGACTGTTTTACCGCGTATTTGACTGAAAACTATTTGCTATCATCATGTATTGGGTTGAATGCCATATTTGGGCCTCATGCCAACTATTTGAACTCTTAGGGGATTTTTACTGATATTTCCTCACTATTTTGACTTTATACTCGAACTCAGTCATGCTATATTATACTTTTTCATAACTCAACCATGTTTACTCTACTTTAACACTTAAATAATATTTTAAATGATATTTTGGGCTGAGCACCATGTTTTACTGTTGCCCGAGTGGTTGTGAGATTCTGACTGAGTAAGGCCGAGGGCCTATATTGTGAGGAAACACTGATTTTGACTATAAGGCCGAGGGCCTAAGAGTTGTACGACACGAGGTTGCTTGTTGATATGAGGCCGAGAGTCTAGTGATGATGCCACGAGATGGCTTGATATTGCGCTTGGGTCGTAAGGGGCCCCTCCAGGAGTCTGCACACCCCCAGTAAGCACGAGTACCCATTGTGATGTGAGATATAGCCCGATGGGTTGGTTTTATTTCTGAGTTAATGCCCGAGGGGCGGATTTGTTGACATTGTGCCTGAGGGGCGATCCTTTATGTGTTTATCTTTCCTATTTGCCTGTCATTTACTTGCTTAATTGTTAAAAAGGCATTTTATGAAGTTTAAACTGAACTCAGTGATTTTACACATCTTTACGGCTTCACTATTTTTTTACTGGCTTTTACTGCTTCCTTATAGCCTGTTATGTGCCTTACGTGATTTCTTACTTCTTAACCTTTATTTATGATTATTACTCACTGAGTTGGAGTACTCACTTTACTCCCTGCACCCGGTGTGCAGATTCAGGCGCTATTGATCTTGCTTGCGAGGGTTGAGAGCTCCCGATAGATTTCGGAGTTCAAGAGGTAGCTGCTCGGCGTTCGCAGCCCCGTGTTTCTCCCCCTTTATCTCATTTCATTTCCTTTATTAGTGATTCTGTAGTAGCTTTGTAGACTCTTCAGACTTGTATTAAATTGATAGATACTCATAGCTGGTGACATCCCAGTATCGGGCTGTGTTGGGTTTGTTTTCCGCAAACTGTACTGTTCACTGCTTATTTTGATATTTTATCATATTTAAGACTTAATACTTATAATTTTAATTACTTAAAATTGAAATGGAAATGTGTTGGATGGCCTTGTCTTCATGAGAGGCGCCATCACGATCGGGTCCGGGTTTATGGTCAGGACATTCTCACCAAGGTCTTGTAGAAATTTTCCTATAAATAGGCATATGTTTGCAGAAGAAAGATCATCCCACTTTGTATCCAATTTCCTATCTAGTTTTTTCTAAGTTTCTAAGGAGAAAGAGAAGAGTAATCTTAGTCTCTTCCTCTAGTGTTTCTCTTTGTAGTAAAAATATTCTTAGTCTTTTGAAAGTATTTTTTAGCTTTTCTTACTTCATAATGGAGTAATTTCTTTTTGTTGGGATAGTTGATGAATCTTTATATAATTATAATACTATCTTAGTTTCAATACATTTTTGGCCTGAAACTCTATTTACATTTTATACTATGCTGGAATGATGATTTTTTTATCATTATTATCACATCTACATATTTTATATCAAAGTTATTCTTATATTAATTTTGTAATTCTCACGGAGAAAAAATAATATTTAATAACTGATTAATAGAATATTAGAGTGAAAGTAATTTTTGGTAAGATTATTAGTTTAAGTCTGTAATCTTGCTTTCCTCAGTTTTAATTCTCACGGAGGAATTTTTGAAGGCAAAATTATTGATTTTCTAGTAGGAATATTCTCACGAAGTTTTTACTACGCTTGAGCACAATTCAGGCAAGATATTTCAGTTTACTCGTCACTAATTTTAAATCAATTAATTGACATAACCTCACAGAGTGTTAATTATTTATTTATTTCTTAGTGTAAAAATATAATTGTATTAGCAATAAACAATTATTCGTTTGAGAAATACGTATGAAACTAAGATTTTATTGTAATGATATATCAAGTGAATTCAACGATTCCCAACACTTTTTAAATATAAACTTTTCGAAGAAATTTGTCTTAATTTATAATTCCAAACATACATTTCATCATTTTGGTCATCTCAAATAGTAGTAAAAATATTACAAGTCTATAGCTTAGATTGTCCAATCTCTATGGGACGATATCATAAACTATACTAGAATTTGATAGAGTACGAGTAGAAAATCCTATACATACAAGCTTTGTCAAATTTTTGGCGCCGTTGCCGGGGACTGGCACACATCTACTTTAGATTAAATATTTTATTACTAATTTGAGAATTTATTATTATTGTTAATTTTTCCTTCAAAATGTTATCTCCTACATACTAGTATCATAAAACAATAATCTTACTAAAAATTACTTTGACTTTAATATTATGTGCTCAAGTGTAGTAAAAACTTCGTGAGAATATTTTTACTAGAAAATCAATAATCTTGCCTTCAACAATTCCTCCGTGAGAATTAAAACTGAGGAAAGCAAGATTACAGACTTGAAATAATAATTTTACCAAAAATTACTTTCACTCTAATATTCTATTCATCAGTTATTATATATTAATTTTTCTCCGTGAGAATTACAAAATTAATATAAGAATAACTTAGAGATAAAAATATGTAGATATGATAATAATTATTAAAAAATCATCATTCTAGCACAATATGAAATGTAAATAGAGTTTCAGTCCAAGAATGTATTGAAACTAAGATAGTATTATAATTATATCAAGCTTCATCAACTACAACAACAACAAACCCAGTTTGATCCCAACAGGTGGGCCTCGAGAGGGTAGTCTGTACGCATACCTTACCCCTACCTAATGCAGGTAGAGAGACTGTTTCCAATAGACCCTCGGCTCAGGAAGGACAAGAAGAAGAAGTGGAAAGCAAGGAAGGAAGAGAAAAGAAAAGAGGAGAGGGGGGATAAAGGATAAGTAGTACCAAATAATAGCAGCAGGGAATACAATACCTGAGGCAAACACAACCACATAACATAATAGAAATCTAAGAATATGAAGGGACATGCATGCTACTAAGACTATCGGTGAACAACTATAAACTACCTACTAACCTTCTACCTTAATCCTTGACCTCCACACCCTCCTATCAAGGGTCATGTACTCAGTAAGCTGAAGCAGCGCCATGTCGTGTCTACTCACCTCTCCCCAGTACTTCTTAGGCCTACCTTGAGCTCTTCTCAAACTCTTCATGGCCAACCTCTCACACTTCCTGACAGGAGCATCAATGCTTCTTCTCTTAACATATCTGAACCATCTCAACCTCGACTCCTGCATCTTGTCCTCTACAGAGGCTACTCCCACTCTGTCCCAGATAGCTTCATTCTTAATCTTATCTCTCCTAATACACCCACATATCCATCTCAACATCCTCATTCATGCTACTCTCATCTTCTGCAGGTAGAAGTTCTTGACTGGCCAACACTCAGCCCCATACAGCATAGTCGGTCGAACCACCACTCGACTTCATCAACTATCCCAACAAAAAGAAATTACCCCATTATGAAGTAAGGAAAGCTAAAAAATACTTTTAAAAGACTAAGAATATTTTTACTACAACGAGAAAGACTAGAGGAAGAGACTAAGATTACTCTTCTCTTTCTCTTTAGAAACTTAGAAAAAACTAGCTAGGAAATTGGATACAAAGTAGGATGCCCTTTCTTCTACAAACATATGCCTATTTATAGGAAAGTTTCTCCAAGACCTTGGTGAGAATTTGCAAGATAATATCAATATATCATATGGCATTATTGAGAAATTGACATGGCAATTTGTCATGAAATTTTGGTGAGATTTTTCCATAACTTTTGTATCTCTTGACTTTATGTAGTCTTAGATGAAGTTGTCACGGATGTATCCTTCTTCCTTGAACTGTAGGTTCTATTTTTTTCTCTTTTTCCATGTATTCTTTTTCCTGCAAGAACTGTTAGAAAAGTGCGAGAATAGGATATAAATTGGTCATGTTTTATATCTAAAATATTATATTTTTATATTAAAATATATGAATAATTTATAGCCATTAAATACCCCCACACTTGAACTTTTGCTCGTCCTCGAGGAAAAGAATTTTGAAAAAATTATATTACTAATTTTTTGTTTAAAATTATGGCTACTCTTGTAAAATGAAAATTTAATCAAATAAAATCTATCATGCTTTCAAACGTTATAAATTTTCTATATTCATCAAATCTTTACCTTGTTTTTACTTTTAATTTTATTCAACAAAAATTGTACCTTCTTTCTTTTTGAGACTTCTATGAAGTTGATAACTTTATGATCATCTGCATTGAGTATTCTTCATCTTTTGACCATAGGCTTGCCCTTTATGTCTATCTCCACTAATGTAGACTAAACACTAATTTCTAAAATCTTTTAGGACTTTTTATGGCTTGTAATGTTGGCTTCAGGCAGGTGGGTTAAAAGTTATATTTGTAGTGACTTGCCTTTTTCAGTTTTGGAGTAGAATATTTCTAAGATCAGTCTTTCAAAATATTTGCTATTGATTTTTTATTTTTTTGTACATATAATGCTTGAACATAAGATCAATCTCTCCTTTTTTTTCTTTTTTTTCTTTAATTCTAATTCTTTTTCAAAATGAGCTCCAAACTTATTTTCTGAAAAAGGACTTTTCAAATCATAAGCATGAATGTGATATTTAAATTTGGGCATATTTAGGTATTAAAAACATAGGTCTTCAAGCTTCAAAATAGGTGTTAGGGATTTATTTTGTCACGACCCAAAATACACTAAGGGTCGTGATGGGCTCGGACACTACTGTCAGGCAAGCCAACAACAATTTACTAGCAATTTCTCATTTTTTATTTATTTTGAAATCAGTTCCTTTAAACAAATAAATAATAAGTAATAAACTCCACTGAATAAATGCGGATGTCTTTACAAAATTTAACTACTGAAAATTCCCGTGATCATCCCAGAACCCGGTGTCACGAGTACATGAGCATTTACTAGTGAATGAAATAAAATACAGTGACTATCTGGAATACAAGTGGACCGAAATAAAAATACAATACTATACTCTGAAGGAAACTTTGCTGATCACCTCAATAATGCATCTCACCTAAGTCTCCGTACCAACCATGCCACAATGTCAGTAAGCTACTAGCCACACATAAACCTGTGCAACAAAAATGCACAACAAGTGTAGTATGAGTACGAAAATAATGTGTACCCAGTGAGTATCCCGTCTAATCTCGCAGAAGCAGAGACGAGAGGCCGACTTCGACACTTACTAGTGGTCCAATAATATTATATCAATAATATAATAAATCATGGATTTTTATAAACATGATTGTAATTCGATAAGTTGAAGCAAGTAAAAAAAATTATTTTATAGAAATTTCAAAATTCCTTTTCATCATTTATACATATATTCTTAAGGCAGGATGAGGCAATAACAACTTTAATAAGTTTCAAGGCAATCAATAAAAGCATGCGCAAATCATGCCGAGGTCGTACGGTCCGATCCAACAGAAATGTAAAATGTGCACTGCCGAGGGTCGAACGGCACGAACCATAGATGCATCTATTACCCCGCTCACGAATCATACATGCGACGTGGTCAAATTTAAATAAACAATCACCCTGCTCACGAATCATACAAGCGACGCAAGTACACATTGAAATACATGCTCAAACAGCCAATTAAGAATTTGTCGGGGAACATTTATCCAAATAAAAGCCAATTCTCTTTTACCAATTTAAGAAAATGAAGTTTAATCTTTTTAGAGATTCATTTACCAATTCGATAGGATTTAAGCAATTCAACTATCAATAAGATTACATATATTCCAAGTATAGCATGCTTTTGGGTCCTAGACTACTCGGACTTACACATAATAGTAGCCACGCACGGACTCTCGTCACCTCGTGCGTACGTAGACCCCATAAATAGGAGCAAATAACAAATTATATCACCTATGGAGGCAATTCCCTCTTACAAGGTTAGAAAGGAGACTCACCTCGCTCCGAAGATCCATAACCGGCATTCCACGCTCTTCCGAAGACTCAAATCGATGCACAATGCTCCAAAACTAGCCAATAATTATGCGAATCCATTAATATGTGTTCATTACTAATTACAATCCAATTTATAACAATCCCTAACCCTGATCGAAAAGTTGACAAAATTGTCCTCGGGCCCACGTGCCCGGATTCTAAAAAATTTCGAAGATAAAGTTTACCCATGAACTCATGAACTCACGAACTCAAATATATGATTTTCTCTTAATTTCATACCCAAAATCGTAGTCAAATCCCAAGAATATCAATTTTCTTGGTTTTCCCTCAAACCCCAAGTGTTCTACCATTTACATGCTAAAATCCATACATAATCGATATATTTAACTCAAAATATGTGGGATTAGCTTAGCTTATCGTTGATGATGGAAATCCCTTCTTGAAACTCTCCAAGAATCTCCCAAGCCAAGAAAATATGAGAGAAAATGGCCAAATCCCGATTTTTAAAAGACCATTCTGCCTCCAGCATTTCCGCAACTGCGGTCCCTCGATTGCTTCTGCGGTTCCGCAGGTGTGGCATTTCTACCATTTCTGCGGATATCTCACCAGGCTCTCCCTTCCGCTTCAGCGACTCAATCGCTGCAGGTGCGGGCCCGCTTCTGCGGCTGCTCGACCGCATCTGCGGATCCTCTGACCGCTTCTGCGGCTCCGCACCTGCGGTCCAATCCTCACAGGGGAGGTTATACCAGCAACCAGCAACTTCAGCCTTCCAAAAATTTCATTTTCGATGTGTTAACCACCCGGAATCCACCCGAGGCCCCCGGGACCCTAACCAATCATACCTACCAGTCCCAAAATACATTACGGACTTGCTCGAGGCCTCAAATCATATCAAACAATGCTAAAACCACGAATCGACCTCAAATCCAAGCTTTATGAACTTTAGAATTTGAAACTTCTATATTCGATGTTGAAACCTATCAAATCATATCTGATTGACCTCAAATTTTGCACACAATTCATATTTGATATTACAGACCTACTCCAACTTACAAAATCGGAATCCAACCCCAATATCAAAAAGTCAACTCTCGGTCAAACTTCTCAAAAAAACTTAGAATTTCTATCTTTAGCCAAATGACTCCAAAATGACCTACAGACCTCCGAATTCACTTCCTATCGCGCTCCCAACTCCATAATCACCATACGAAGCTATTCCTAGACTCGGAATCCCAAACGGGCATCGATAACACTGAATATGCACTTCAACCCAAACTTATGAAATTTCTTCCAAAATGCTAACTTCCACAATAGGTGCCAAAACGTTCCTAGGTCTTCCAAAACCCGATCAGGACATACGCCCAAGTTCGAAATCATTATACGAACCTACTGGAACCTTCGAATACCGATTTTGAGGTCATTTACTCTGAAATCCAATCTTAGTCAATTCTTTCAACTTAAAGCTTCCGAAATGAGAATTCTCTTTCCAAATCAACTCCGAACTACCCGAAATGAAATTCCGACTATGCGCACAAGTCATAATACCTGAAGTGATGCTGCTCATGGCCTCAAACCGCTGAACGACGTGCTAGAGCTCAAATCGACCGGTCGGGTCGTTACATTCTCTCCCACTTAAACATATGCTCATCCTTGAACATGTTAAGAACTGCACTGTAGTTGCGTGAAATCATTGTTTAACACATCATGCACCTACTCGTGCTACCACAACTTAGTTGAGCACATTAGCTCAATCAATCTGAAGATATTCTCTTTCCTTCAAGCAAATAAGCTTAGAGCCCAATTCCAGCATCCGGAATTCCCTGCCAGGACTATTTCCAACATACGATCACCATATCAATTACTACACGATGTACCCAAACATGATTGCAAAATTTTTGCTACATTCACACCTTGCACCACTTTACTCACAGGACCACAATAACACTCTCTGATCAAATTAGCCGAAATTCCATGAATCTGATGCTCCCATTGCACTTCATGACATACATAGGTATTGCTCTAACTCTTACAATATTGCCACGACGGAAGAGATGTGTAGAAATTCATAACCAACTACCGAATTGACTAATCATTGGGTCTATACTCCTGACAAGATCCATCCCCTCATTCTGAACCAAATAATGGTCTTAGCTCCTTAATATACTTCATATAATCAGATTGCACTGATCCTAAATCAAATGATCTCGTCTCACCCAGTACGAATTGCTTAGGCAATAAGCCACCCAAACATGACCAAGAGTCTCATATGATGCCACAATGTGCCAATAGGCTTCCAATTCGAACGCTATACAAAAGGAAAATGAACTCTAAAAAGGAAATCCAATTACCCCGCTCGCGAATCATACATGCGATATGGACAACATGATTAAACAAACACTCTGCTCGCGAATCATACATGCGACGCGGGCACACAGTTAATATGAGTTTTCCTCAGAAAGATAGGAAACAAACACATAAAAGTAGATATCCGAATCTGTACTCAACATCACACTATTGCGGCGTGCAACCCGATCCAAACAACATACCCATGACGGCATGCCACCCGATCCACCCATAAAATTCACATAAGGAGGTAAACACCGAGCTAAATTTCTCATCACAACAAAATACCGAATATCGGTCACAAGCATGCTAAGTGCATAATAACATCCATGGGGAGACATATAGTGCTATAACGCTACAAAACTCAAGCACAGCTGAGGTGCAATATACAATCTGAATCTCGAGAGCCATCCTACTCATATAATATCATCTCTATGCGGAACCTCAACACATAAGAAATTCACCAAGCTATTTCATTACATGAAATAGTTGATGACGAAATAGTACCCCCGACTACTTGTCCAAAGGAGCGCATTGCTGAAATGAACACATCTGACCTGATATAGAGCCCATATTCACATTTAGATCTATCCACAGACCTCAAGTTGATTCTGATCACACTGAACTAGGCTAATAACCTTTCAAAGGTCCATAACAACTGCCTTTTTTTCTCATAACACACAAGAACAACCATCATAACCGGAGTAATCATCCACAATCCACAACCCAATAAACCGTGTGCCCTTCAGGCATAAATTCTCAAGTTAACCACATCACTACAATCTTCATACTTGGCTTACTTTTCAACCCATCAAGGTACTACATGCCACACTTATACAAACTTCCCGTGAGGCACGCCCCCACAACCTTCCGTCATGGATAACAGGTCTGATCATCTAAACCACTGGCCGCACTAACGCTAAAAAGCGATCAAGAATCCTTAACCAGAATGCAAGCCCTTTTTTGCTAAACACCGATCTTCGGTGACGCTGAAGGCAATACTCACTTACTTTAATCATCAAAACTCCTTTCCTGCTCATCTGAGATCGTGACATCCTTGTCAACACCGAACTGAAACCTTGATCCTCACTTCAAATTCCATACCACTCACTGCACCCATCATGCCAATATATTATAGAACATGATTTTTTGTCATAACTCCGGAACCACTAATAGATTGATATTTCATCATATAGAAACTTTTCATTTAATTCATTCCAGGAGAACCATAGCAACACACAAGTGAATCCTCTTGACCATAGCATATGCAAATCTCCAAGTAGTGGTCTAAACCACCATAACCCTTCCGGGATCCGCCTACACGTAACAGGCCACAACCGTAGAATTCTTCTGAATAATATCAATTATGGCGGCCGACATGCCTCGCACGCACTATCACAAATCACTTGCATAATTTGTTGAAGGAACTGATTACGACTAACCGGCCTATCTTCTTCCAATTTATCCTTGATTGCCTTAGAAGTAATAGCTCCATTCAACACATAACACACTTTATCCGCACTCATCCCAAGTGATCTTGAATCACGAGACCATGATGTCTCAAATCCCACGAACCATTTCATATTTCCCAAATGCTACACTGCCAGTCAAAACATTATAGAACATTCTGGGCCTTTTCTCATAAGCTGCTACAAAAGCTTGATTTTTAACCGTACCTATAGGCTCGAAATCATTAGGCACCACACTTAACCCTTTTGAATCCACTAGGACCGTTGTTGAGAGCCACCCGCTCTGACTTGGCCCCGAATATAATCAACCCCATGAATCTTCTAGCACATGAATACCCTCTCGGTGAAGCGCCCGATAGAATCACTTCCCTTGAAACCCGCATCTATACAAGGCATAAATCCTGAATCCTTCCCCAAGTTTGAACATGAGCCAATAAGGCCAACCATAGAACACCTTTAACAATTCCTTTTCTCAAATTGCAACTTATGTTTTTTTCTCGTAGCTGAAATAACCCATCAATATGCTAATAATCAGAAACCTCACAAGTATTTAACTATGCAACCCGATCATAGGTGGTGGGACTCTCCCACTTAGCTTGAAGCCAATATTACACACCTCTGGAATTCACCAGGATTCTTTATCTTTTATTGACATGACCATGTATAATCAATCGGCAACTTTCTCGGAATCTTTCTATAAAACCACCTTCTTATACTATGAATCATTAACCACATTCGCACGACCGATCTCTTTGTTGTATAACCAATAGAATTCTTCGCAGAAGCTTTTCCAACCATGCGATCGCCGATCTACTCACTGGAGATAACCCACCTGCAGAATTTACGTGCCGACATCTTCCAACGCTGCTGCACGGGGTACAATCACTACGACATCAATAACCCATCCTGAGTCCGAGCTCACCCTCTAGTTGCACAAGTCCATTCACCCCTCGTGGACATCAATTAAATGTGCAGCAACATCCTTCCAATTCAAAGTTATGTTGTATCCTTCTTCATTTCAAGCAGCTCCTTTCCGTTGTGTCAAATCTCCTGTCGCATAATAGCCCATACTTCAAATTAAATTTGTAGACGCCAATCACCAATCACTAAATTCCCAAATCATTCCAAACTCTCCTTAAGGTGCGTAGTCATCCTACCACAAAGCGCATATACAACTCCGCCACGCTCCCACTTTGGCGGAACGCACCCCCTTTAATTGACTACTCGACCTTTGCTTCTTATGCCTGGACTTCTAGAAATTTAAACCACCGCCTGACACTTCCCACATGTCCTTCCTCATTCTTTGCTGCTTAGTTGTTGCCTTAAATAAAATCTATCTTCGTAGCACTTGAACCCACAAATCTCTATTAACTTTAAACCTTTCTGAAGATCATCTTTCTAGAGCCGTCAACATTAGAAACACCTATTCAATCCTGAACCACTGCACCCCGCGATCTCTGACATATGTTTCTCCAATATTATTTTACAATATCTTACCCCAAAGGCGAATCGTAGAAGACCATAACACCGGTGAACTTAACACATACAATCAAGGACGATGACACTACATCGTAGATGAAAATTCCACCATGCTTGAAAATACCAAGTCTCATTACTCCATCACCCCAAATCTCGACATTCATAGGCTAATTGCTTTTCCTCCGCCGGAAATGAAATATCAGTTCTCTGAATCGTGCACTGAGTAAACTTCCTTTCAAATCATTCACCGCCACAACACATAGGCAAGTATCCTACCATCAAGTCAATACTATGCGATAACCAATCGTGAGCATCATACCAACCTATGCATAGCCTCCAAGATCTTAGAAGCACAACTACCGAGACAAAACGATAGAAAAGTCCTTCTTCCAGGTGACGACAATAGCCCGACCAACTATACCGAGAGAAACATCCCGCACCACATCTGCAGTACCATTAAAATTCTTCAATTCTGGATTTATAACAAGCGGTTCGCGTCGCGTAAGATTGAGTGGGAAGGAAACAAGGGCATAAGCATCAAGGAATCAAATCGCACGATGAGGAATCAAGAAAGGAGGTGCTCCTAACAATCTTGTAGCCTCTCGAAGATAAGTACAGACATCTCCGTACTGATCCCGAGACTCTATTAGACCTGCTCATGACTCGTGAGACCTAAGGGAACCTAATGCTCTAGTACCATATTGTCACGACCCAAAATACACTAAGGGTCGTGATGGCGTCGGACACCACTGTCAAGCAAGTCAACAACAATTTACTAGTAATTTCTCATTTTTGTTTATTTTGAAATAAGTTCCTTTAAACAAATAAATAATAAGTAATAAACTCCATTAAATAAATGCGGATGTCTTTACAAAATTTAACTACTAAAAAATCCCGTGATCATCCCAGAACCTGGTGTCACGAGTGCATGAGCATTTACTAGTGAATGAAATAAAATACAGTGACTGTCTGGAATACAAGTGGACAGAAATGAAAATACAATACTGTCACGCCCCAAAAACTGTGGAACGCGACCGACGCTCAACCGAGTAAACCCGATTGCAAGCCTATTAGCTTTCATTCTACCCAAACTAGTTCATGAATAAAGAGGAGATGGACTCCATTAATCATACTTTATAAATATTTCATTCACAACTTCCATTTTGTTTTCATTAGCCATTTCAACCATAGTATCCAAAATGTGAATTTTTTATAGGTATGAAGGAAAACATATTTTCCAAATACCAATGTTTCTAATTTAATTCCCAATACCAAACATCACCCACAACTGTCTACAACTGAAGAATAATATGGAAATGCCGGAATCAAGGCTCCGACCATACCTCTAAATACAAAGTACATGATAAACAATGATACAGGAGCTCGAAATGAAGTGGGGCTCACCAAATCAACTGAAAGGAAGATGCGTCAATAGCTGTGACCAACACTGCCTGCTATGGAACCACCTACATCCATTTAAATATATAGCTCCCACGGCAAAAGGGACGTTAGTGTCGTCGAATAGCACTAGTATGTATAACTAAACACCATCTAGTTAGAAAGAACTTTCATTCTAGAATAAAGAGGAAATCATAAAGACAACAAAGTTTCAAATAAGTATCATGTCAACAATATAAGGAGGTTCACATGATTTTCACATAGTTTTTGAAATTTTAGATTGGAGCATCCCACATTGTGCATCAATATCCACTTTGCCACCGCTTCTTTGAGCGGAGTCCGATCACGGCCCGATCGGCTAAGCCGTCTCCCGGAGACATTACCATTATTTCATTCACACTTTCCCGTTTCAATTATCAATACATTACCACCATGTGTATATATTATGGCGTCCGATCACGGCCCGATCGGCTAAGCCGTCTTACCAAGACGTTACCTCAATCATAATTTTATTATCACTTTTCGATTTCAATATTAGTACAATACCACCATATGTGTAGCATGGCGTCTGATCACGGCCCGATCAGCTAAGCCATCTTACCAAGACGTTACCCTTTTCCATTAATCATCTCACTTCAATTTTTGTTTCACATATATTAGTTCATCGTCACTTGGAGCCACAATTGTCACATCATGCTTGGCACTAGGCCACATTTCATAATTCGAGCTATTTTCCCCCACATTTCACATCAATATCAATTTCAACAACTCATTCACTCCAAGATGTCAACTACACATAAGAGGAATCATGAATCATGGACATATACAATATTTCAGAAATCATACACCTCAAGTTCGTTAGCAATGGAACTTTAAACACAAAGGGATTCTTTCAAAAAGGAGGAGACACACCAAACCAAAATAGAAACACACATCAAAGGCATAAACAAGCAATTACACCAATTATTCTTGAATTACTCTTTTCCAATCACGACAATATACAATTTTAACATCGAAGTATGTAACAACCCAGATCACATTGGATGTACTTATAAGACAAAAACATTATCTTGAACAGCCACTTAGGGGCATAAATTGTGTACAAAGCCTTTAGGGCATTTTTTATGGAAGTCATTTAGGGAAAGTAGAGTCAAGGCTCATTTCATAATTTGTTTCATATTTCCTCATGTCATAGGCATCATTAGGCACAATTATAATTCAAGTTCTCGGCACATTGGCCATACTCTATTTTCCAAATTCATTTGATTTATTTCAAACATCTCTACCCATAGAGGATTTCACATAGTTTGGTATAACAATCTCAATTTAAACTTGACTTGAAATCTAGGCAATTTAGCATATACTTCACATTCTTCACATATCCCCAATTTACCAAGAATATCATATTGAAAACATTGAGGTACATCTTTCACATATATTCTTGCAACACCAAATCCTTTGAAATAATAAATACTACATAAATTAAATTCCGTACTTACAACATATGCGGGGACACCATGGGAGCTCAATTTCTAAGAAGAGGGGGTTTTAGCCATACATACCTTGTTTAAGCTTTCCTTAAGTTACTACGACGTTCCGAAAATTCTAGCAATCACAATCTTTACTTGTTTATGTTCAACAATCTTCCCACAAATCTAATTTGTACATGCATGTATACATAATACTATTACACTCAAGAATCATACCTCAATAACCCATCTTATACCCCAAACTCGAAATTAAAGTCTAGTGTATAGATCCTTACCTCTTAGATGAAGATCTTGAGGGATTTCTTGTTGGATTTTAAGGATTGGACAAGATTTTTGATGAACAAGGCACTTGTGCTTCTTCCTCTCTCTAGAATTGCTCTTCCCTCTATCTAAAAGCACCAGAATATCCCAAAAAAAAAACCAAACGAGTTAAATGAAATGGAGTTCAGGTCTTAAAAACCCATTTTTGTTCAGCCGCGATGCATGGGGCGCCGCAGGGTGCGGGGCGTCTATTCAAAATATGTCTGGAATTGAAATTTTGGAAATTCCTACAGGCACGGCGCGCCGGGGCCGCATGGGGCACTGCGGTAGTGTAAAATTCTGTGTTGTTTGGTAATTTGGTCATAACTTCTGGTAGGAGTGTCCGAATGACGAACGGTTTGAAGTGTTGGAAAATAGACTCAAAAACTTTTCATTTGATAGGTTATTAATCACATAATACCTTACATATATCTATATATGATCAGTCAAAGTCTAGACTAGTGCAAGCTCATTTGGAATCCTAGCCTATTACAAAATTTTCCAATTTGACTTAGACTTAGGCCCTTCCTTGGACCCCAAATTTCTTACCATAAGACTTGTGCACTTATTTACCAAATCCAATTGATTCCCACCATGTTAATAGCACATAAAATATTATAATTAGTCTACCTGGCACCCCAAAATCCTATATTGTTTTGAAAAATTTTCCTGGGCCTTACAAATACAATACTCTGAAGGAGACTTTGCTGACTGCAGGGCGCCTCGATAATGCATCTCACCTAAGTCTCCGTACCAACCATGCCACAATGCCATTAAGCTACTAGCCACACATAAACCTGTGCAACAAAAATGCACAGCAAGTGTAGTATGAGTACGAAAACAACATGTACCCAGTGAGTATCCCGTCTAATCTCGAAGAAGTAGAGACGATAGGTCAACTTCAACACTTACTAGTGGTCCAATGATATTATATCAATAATATATTAAATCATGGATTTTTATAAACATGATTGTAATTCGATAAGTTGAAGCAAGTAAACAATTCTTTCTTTTATAAGAAATTTCCAAATTCTTTTTCATCATTTATACATATATTCTTAAGCCGGGATGAGGCAATAACAACTTTAATAAGTTTCAAGGAAAACAATAAAAGCATGCGCAAATCATGTCGAGGTCGTATGGCCTGATCCAACAGAAATGTAAAATGTGCACGGCCGAGGGTCGAACGGCACGAACCATAGATGCATCTATTACCCTGCTTGTGAACCATACATGAGACGTGGTCAAATTTAAATAAACAATCACCCTACTCGCGAATCATACATGCGACACAGGTACACATAGAAATACATATTCAAACAGCCAATTAAGAATTTGTGAGGGAACATTTATCCAAATAAAAGCCAATTCTCTTTTAACAATTTAAAACAATGAAGTTTAATCCTTTTATAGATTCATTTACCAATTCAATAGGATATAAACAATTCAACTGTCAATAAGATTACAGATATTCCAAGTATAGCATGTTTTTGGGTCCAAGACTACCGAGACTTACACATAACAGTAGCTACGCACGGACTCTCGTCACCTCGTGCATATGTAGCCCCTACAAATAGGAGCACATAACCAATTATATCTCCTATGGGACAATTCCCTCTTACAAGGTTAGAAAGGAGACTCTCCTCGCTCCGAAGATCCATAACCGGCATTCCACGCTCTTTCGAAGACTCGAATCGATGCAAAATGCTCCAAAACTAGCCAGTATCAAGCCGTCTACTAATCGTTTGCTTCCTAGTCGAAGGCATCACTGAAAAAAAACAAGGTGAATATTAGAGACAAACACTTACGACTCAACTCTACGCACGATCTAGATTCAGGAAGAAGGTAACAACCCTAGATGTCATGTAGCCTCCTGATTATAAATGTGGCGCGCTACACATCCATAATCAAGGCTCTACTAGACACGGCTCATAGACAACCCCTAGGACAGACTTGCTCTGATACCAAGTTTGTCACGACCCAAACTGAAGGGCCATGACTAGCACCCGACCACACTTGCCGAGCACCAACGTACATTTCATCTAACCTTCATTATTATCTTTTAAGGCTGACGAGATCAATATAAATGGTAGACCTAGATCATAGACAACCAGCAATAAAATATGACGGCATGAACATACATAGCAGGGGATGACCAGACAATCAAGAAACTACGTATAAGGTATGAGCTACCACGCTACTATGAAAGACTATACAACAAAAACTAGCCGACAAGGCATCCAAACTATACATGAGCCGACACCTGTCTATGAGCCTCTAAAAGAACATAAGTGTTGCAACATAGCCGGAACAGGGCCCCGACATACCCATAATGTCTATAACAAAAATTGCATACCAAGACCAAGGCAAGTCCGGAGAAGGGATCTCGCCAATCACCGCTGAACTGGACAATCTACTGTGGTGGGGGAGCTGCACCTGCCTGTCTATCAGGACCTGCAGCACGACATGCAGCGTCCACAAATAAAAGGACATCAGTACGAATAAAGTACTGAGTATGTAAGGCAAGGAACCATAAATACGATCAGTAATGTAAGCAAGGATAGAGAATATACAACCTGTAACATCTTAGTACCTCTGAGGGCTACTTACATGAAATGCATGATACATATGTATAAATACATAAACCTTTAAAGCATTCGCCTCTGTGGGCATCATTATCATTATATCGTACCCGGCCATAATAGGCTCGGTAGAATCGTACCCGGCCACGTGGAGCTCGGTAAAACCCAACTGATCAGTGGTTGCACAATAGGTGCCGTACCCGGCCAACTATAGCGTGGCTCGGTAGAGTAAAATAGATACATATATATAATGCATGCTCGACTCATGGAATCACATTCTAAACCTTTCGGAGTGACTTAAGGTCGGTATCCTCTGTACACGTTATTAGGACTAACTCTTCACTATGAACCTTATAAGAATCAGGAAGTACCAATAACATTGATAACATAAGAATAAGAGAAGCAACATTAACATCAATCGTTCCATAAGAGGGAAAACAATGTAAGTACTGCTAGCTTCTAAGAGTAGAGTATCTTTGGAAGCTCGTTCATTACATTATGTACAATCGGAGTCGTGCAAAAGAAGGAAAGGGATAGCCTCACATACCTTGTATATACTGCCCCAATCTCAAGCTATGCAATTGTCAAAACTCTTTAGTCTACAATAAGAGAAACGATACTATCGTTATCATTTAAGCGTCATAACTATTATGTATCGACCACAACCTATTTTACGATGAAACGGACAGCACCTCCCCTATATATATGACCTCACACCATTCAAAACAGTCACCAAACAGCCCAAACAACATCAATAATAAACATATTGAGCCTCCCAAAATAGTCCACACATAGCCTAATCACTCCATACATACGACGACCACCGTAGTCGTGTCAAACAACCTGGAAATGTTACGAATAACTATCAGCCCATAAACCTACATATATATGGTGTTTCTCCACACCCTTCCTCCTCCAAAACTCCACAAGATAGTAGTAAAATACGCAGCCCAACAATAACGCAAAACAGTCCACAAAACAATAACATTACTACCAAGCCTTTCGATATATATCTCACAAGTTCTAGCTTCAATGGCTTAGCCGCAACTTGGATAATCTTAAATACATATAGAGTAAGAGGTTCCTTACCTTTATACAGAAATAACAACTCCAATTTGACCTTAAATTTCCATGAAATATCCCTCCAATGCTGCCACAACAACAACAGAGCGAAACTAGCGATCAATTAGTGTTTTTCGGCACTAGAATCACTTTAGAAGGCCTGAAATCACCTAGGATTGATATTAAGAACATGAGGGAGTATTTACAGAACATAAACCCTTTAAAACAACCTCCCACACGAGCTGGAACGACACAAAAATGAGCAACAACAAGAAGAACAAGAGACTTACTAGCGCCACGGAATTCCCGACACTTGATTTGTGTTGTTTGCCCTTTTTGGGTCTTGAATCTTGAGAGAACCTTGAGAGGATGTTCCTAGGGTTCTAAGGTCTGAAAATAGTGAAAATAAATGACTTAAAACGGGTTGGAGTCATCCTATATAGGTCCAAATATCTTAAACCGACTTAGTGGGCCCCATAGAGAAGTGCTTGGCGCAGTCTCGCGAAAACGCGAATATCTCTCTACTCCGAGATCGTATCAATGAACGGTTTAATGCGTTGGAAACTAGACTCATAGATCTTTAATTTGGTTGGTATATAACCCCGTAATTCCTTGTAAATTATGAGAAAAGATTAGAAACATTTGACCTAATGTTTAAGTAAAATTATGAACCTAAGTTGCGACAACTTTTGTTGACTTTTGTTTCATAACTCGTTTGACTTCAAGACTTATGATACGGATATTATATGATTAAAATACCTTCATAAATGACCTCTTGAGTGTATTAAGCACCGCTAGATTACCTGAAAATTCGAGTTACAACATCCTTGATTCGTTTAACTTCTAATACTGGTTAATCACCCTTATACACTCTTGTATCACTTAAGACCAATAGGATTGACTTCTTATCATCTCAAAGATAATTCCTTCTTGGATTTATGTTAACTAATATATGGCATGAACTAACACATGTGGATATGGGTTGTAACACCCTCCCCCTTAGGAACATTCGTCCTCGAATGTAAGGGTTTATGGGGAGTTTAAATCATCGTGGATTCCAATGGAAATTTCCGATCAATTTTCCCCTATAAAATGGTCACTAGCAAAACTTGCAAGTAATTAATCCCAACATATGGCTTCACAAGGCTACACAAAGCATTATGCGTATTTACATTATCTACATATCACCATTTTGTATTAAGGAGGAGTATTCTCAAATTATTGCTTACGTCATAGAGCCGTTTCACCTTCCAATGTATTCTGTCTTCCACCAGCATCCTTGTTATCTTTATTCTGGAATAAGTAAGGGTATTTAGACTTCATCTCCTCTTCTGCTTCCCATGTCATTTCTTCCATATTTTTGTTCCTCCACAATACTTTGACGGAAGCTACATCTTTTGTTCTCAGCTTGCGGACTTGCCGATCTAATATCGCCACTGGAACTTCTTCATATGATAGGTCCTCTGTAACTTGTACATCTTTGATAGGGATGACTCGAGAAGGGTCTCCAATACATTTTCTCAACATAGATACATGGAATACCGGGTGAACAAATTCCAATTCGGATGGCAATTCTAACTCATAAGCAACCTGTCCAATCCGTCGAAAAATTTTATACGGCCCGATATACCTTGGACTCAGCTTACCTTTCTTCCCAAAATGCATAATACCCTTCATTGGTGAGATCCTCAGGAAAACCCAATCACCAACCTCAAACTCTAGATCACGACGTCAGACATCAGAATAAGATTTTTGCCTGCTTTGTGTCGTCCTCAATCGCTCCTGTATAACTTTCACCTTCTCAATAGCTTGGTGAATCAAATCTGGCCCATATAATTCTGTTTCACCGACTTCGAACCATCCAACTGGTGATCTACATCTCCTTCCGTATAGTGCCTCATATGGGGCCATTTTAATACTGGAATGGTAGCTATTGTTATAGGCAAATTCTACGAGTGGAAGATGATCATCCCAATTCCCCTTAAAATCTAGAACACATGCTTGTAGCATATCTTCCAGTGTCTGAATGGTACGTTCAGCCTGTCTGTCAGTCTGCGGATGAAATGCAGTGCTGAGATTTACCTATGTGCCTAAACCCTTATGGAAAGACCTCCAAAAGTTAGTCGTAAATTGAGCTCCTCGGTCTGATATAATAGATATGGGCACACCATGAATCCTAACAATCTCCTTGATATACAACTTCGCATAATCTTCAGCTGTGTAAGTTGTCTTTACTGGCAGAAAATGGGCACATTTTGTAAGTCGATCAATTATCACCCAGATGGAGTCAAACTTATGATAAGAGCGAGGTAATCTAATAATGAAGTCCATATTAATCACCTCCCACTTCCAGGTCGGAATCTCTATATTTTGAAGCAATCCACCTGGTTTCTGATGTTCTATCTTTACTTGTTGACAATTGAGACACTGGGCTACAAATTCTGCAATAGACTTCTTCATATTATCCCACCAATACTGCTCCTTGACATCATGATACATCTTTGTCGAGCCGGGATGGATGGAATATCGGGATTGATGAATCTCATTCATAATCTTCTCTCGCAACCCTGCCACATTAGGCACACACAATCGGCTCTGGTATCTCAGTTCCCCATCTTTTTCGATCCCAAAAGCCATACTTTTACACTGTTGAATGCTTTCTCTTAATCGTACTAAGATAGGATCTTCATATTGTCGTGCTTTTACCTCGGCTACCAAAGATGATTCTGATGTATTCTGTACAGTAACACCTCCATCATCAGAGTCTAACAATCTGATTCTCATATTGGCTAGCTGATGAAGCTCTTTAATCAACCCCCATCTACCTGTCTCAATATGTATTAAGCTTCCCATTGATTTACGGCTGAGAGCATCTGCCACAACATTGGCTTTACCGGGATGATACAATATCTCGACGTCGTAGTCTTTCAATAATTCAAGCCACCTACGCTGCCTCAAATTCAACTCTTTCTGCTTGAAGATGTATTGTAAACTCTTGTGATCTGTGTAGATGTCAACATGGACGCCGTATAAGTAGTGCCGCCATATCTTCAAAGCATATATTACTACAGCCAATTCCAAATCATGGGTTGGATAATTCTTTTCATGCTTCTTCAATTGTCTTGATGCATAAGCAATCACATTCCCACGCTGCATCAATACGCACCCCAAACCTATACCTGAGGCATCACAATATACCACATAACCTTCTGTTCCTTCAAGAAGAGTGAGCGCTGGTACAGATGTCAATCGATTCTTCAACTCCTGAAAACTACGTTCACAAGTGTCAGACCACTGGAATTTGGTAGCTTTTTGTGTTAACTTAGTCAATGGTGATGATATAGAGGAAAATCCTTCTACAAACCGCCTATAATATCCTGCTAGCCCTAGGAAGCTGCGGACTTCTGATGGTGTTGTAGGTCTCGGCCAATTCTTTACTGTATCGATCTTCTGAGTGTCGACACTAATACCCTCATCAGATATCACATGGCCAAGGAATGCTACTGAGTTCAGCCAGAATTCACATTTGGAGAGCTTAGCATATAACTTACGATCCTGAAGCGTCTGTAATACTATCCGCAAGTGGCCCGCGTGTTCCGCCTCCGAACGAGAATACACTAGAATGTCATCAATGAATACAATCACGAACACATCAAGATAGGGCCTGAATATAGTATTCATGAGATCCATAAAAGCTGTTGGGGCATTTGTTAGCCCGAACGACATCACCAAGAACTCAAAGTGCCCATATCTTGTCCGGAAGGCCGTCTTTGGAATATCTTTCTCCCTAACCCTTACCTGATGATACTCTGAACGTAAATCAATCTTGGAGAAATACTTGGCACCCTGGAGTTGTTCAAACAGGTCATCAATTCTTGGAAGTGGATACTTGTTCTTTATAGTAGACTTATTCAACTGTCGATAGTCGATACACATCCGTAACGACCCATCTTTCTTCCGCACGAATAGGACTGGTGCACCCCAAGGTGAAGTGCTAGGCCTAATAAAGCCCTTATCTAGCAAGTCCTTCAACTGCACCTTCAACTCTTGCAACTCTGTCGAGGCCATTCTGTATGGAGGAATTGAGATCGGTTGAGTGTCAGGCAACACATCAATGCTAAACTCAATCTCCCTTTCAGGAGGAAGGCCTGGGAGTTCATCTGGGAAAACATCTGGGAATTCGTTGACCACAGGGATTGATTGTAAAGTAGGCGGTTTCGCCTCCGCATCCCTAACGCGAACGAGATGATAAATGTAACCTTTTGAGATCATTTTCCTTGCCTTAAGATAGGAAATAAACCTACCTTTCGGTGTAGCAATGTTCCCTTTCCATTCAATGACGGGTTCACCCGGAAATTGGAACCTAACCATCTTCGTACAACAGTCAACATTTGCATAGCATGAGGCCAACCAGTCCATTCCCATTATCACATCAAAATCAACCATTTCTAACTCAAATAAATTTGCCGAGGTTTGACGACTACAAATCATCACAGTGCAACCTCTATATACCCTTCTAGCAATCACAGAATCTCCTATCGGAGTAGATACCGCGAGGGGTTTACTTATAAATTCAGGTTCAATGCCAAACTTATTAGCCACAAAGGGTGTAACATATGATAATGTAGATCCCAGATCAATCAGCGCATATACATCATAAGAAAACACAGATATAATACCTGTAACAACATCTGGAGACGACTCGAGATCCTGTCGACCTACTAGAGCATAGGTTTGATTTTGAGCACCACTCGAACCCGGCACTGCACCTCTACCCCTACCACGACCTGTCGACTGCTGAAAACCCCGTGCTGGAGGTTGAACTGATGAGGAAGAACCAGACACAGATCCAGTCGGCTGAGCCATACCATCACCTCCTCTATTAGGACAATCCCGCATCATATGGCCAGGCTGCCCGCACGAATAGCATGCATCAGAACCTCGACGACACAGTCCAAAGTGGGCCTTGCCGCACTGATCACAATGTGGTGTTGGGGGTCTCATCTGACTAGTATCCCTGTGATGTTACGAGCCAGATGCCCGCGAACTTTGACCTGGACCAGAATAGGATCGATTATATCGAGGCCTCTGAAACTGTGGAGGAGCACTAGCTACAGGTGGCGCCGAACTCCTCGAAAACTGTGGCCTGATGCGGCCTCTGAAGTCATCAGAATACCCTGCAAATCTCGCCCTCTTATGCTGGCCCCTATCCTGCTCCCTAACTGCCCTCTGCTGGCGCTTACGATCCTCTAGGGTCTGGGCATAAGCTTGAATACGGGAAATATCCATGCCCTCCACCAAGGAGGCTGTCGTACACTCATTTATCAGATGTGGTCCCAACCCATTCACGAACATATGCACCCTATCACTCATCTCGGCCACCATATGGGGAGCATACCTTGCCAAAGAATCAAACTGCATTCTGTACTCTCGCACACTCATATTACCTTGTCTAAGGTTCAAGAACTTATCAGCTCTAGCTCGTCGTATCTCAACTGGCAAGTAGTGACGAAGAAAGGCCTCAGAAAATTCCTTCCACACAGCTGGAGGAGGGTTCGGACCCCTGGATCTCTCCCAACTATCATACCAGAGAACCGCTAAATCCCGTAGCCGATAAGAAGCCAACTCTACTGCCTCTGTATTACTAACATGCATAACCCGAAGTGTACGATGAACCTGGTCAATAAAAGTCTGTGGGTCCTCCTTGGGGTCTGATCCGGTAAACACTGGAGGGTCTAAATTAATAAAATCACGAACTCTTGTACTAACTGGTTTCTCAGCAGCACCTGTATTTTGCCTCTGAGCCTGAGCAGCTACCAAGCTAGTCAATAACTGCAAAGCACTCTGCATATCCTGGTCTGGAGTGCCAAACGGAGGAACTAGAGGCGCTGGGTGCCTTCTAATACCCTCTGGAGGAGATGGAGTAGATAAGGTATGAGAGGGCATCTCACTTTGAGCCTCACTTTGTCCTGCTCTGACTTGGGGCACCTGACTGGTACCCTCTCCCACTGCTGTATCAAGCCGTTTACTAATCGTTTGCTTCCTAGTCGAAGGCATCACTGGAAAAAAAACAAGGTGAATATTAGAGACGAACACTTACGACTCAACTCTACGCACGATCTAGATTCAGGAAGAAGGTAACAACCCTAGATGTCATGTAGCCTCCTGATTATAAATGTGGCGCGCTACACATCCATAATCAACACTCTACTAGACACGGCTCATAGACAACCCCTAGGACAGACTTGCTCTGATACCAAGTTTGTCACGACCCAAACTGAAGGGCCATGACTAGCACCCGACCACACTTGCCGAGCACCAACGTACATTTCATCTAACCTTCATTATTATCTTTTAAGGCTGACGAGATCAATATAAATGGTAGACCTAGATCATAGACAACCAGCAATAAAATATGACGGCATGAACATACATAGCAGGGGATGACCAGACAATCAAGAAACTACGTATAAGGTATGAGCTACCACACTACTATGAAAGACTATACAACAAAAACTAGCCGACAAGGCATACCAAACTATACATGAGCCGACACCTGTCTATGAGCCTTTAAAAGAACATAAGTGTTGCAACATAGCCGGAACAGGGCCCCGACATACCCATAATGTCTATAACAAAAATTGCATACCAAGACCAAGGCAAGTCCGGAGAAGGGATCTCGCCAATCACCGCTGAACTGGACAGTCTACTGTGGTGGGGGAGCTGCACCTGCCTGTCTATCAGGACCTGCAGCACGACATGCAGCATCCACAAATAAAAGGACATCAGTACGAATAAAGTACTGGGTATGTAAGGCAAGGAACCATAAATACGATCAGTAATGTAAGCAAGGATAGAGAATATACAACCTATAACATCTTAGTACCTCTGAGGGCTACTTACATGAAATGCATGATACATATGTATAAATACATAAACCTTTAAAGCATTCGCCTCTGTGGGCATCATTATCATCATATCGTACCCGACCATAATAGGCTCGGTAGAATCGTACCCGGCCACGTGGAGCTCGGTAAAACCCAACTGATCAGTGGTTGCACAATAGGTGTCGTACCCGGCCAACTATAGCGTGGCTTGGTAGAGTAAAATAGATACATATATATAATGCATGCTCGACTCATGGAATCACATTCTAAACCTTTCGGAGTGACGTAAGGTCGGTATCCTCTGTACACGTTATTAGGACTAACTCTTCACTATGAACCTTATAAGAATCAGGAAGTACCAATAACATTGATAACATAAGAATAAGAGAAGCAACATTAACATCAATCGTTCCATAGGAGGGAAAACAATGTAGGTACTGCTAGCTTCTAAGAGTAGAGTATCTTTGGAAGCTCGTTCATTGCATTATGTACAATTGGAGTCGTGCAAAAGAAGGAAAGGGATAGCCTCACATACCTTGTATATACTGCCCCAATCTCAAGCTATGCAATTGTCAAAACTCCTTAGTCTACAATAAGAGAAACGATACTATCGTTATCATTTAAGCGTCATAACTATTATGTATCGACCACAACCTATTTTACGATGAAACGGACAGCACCTCCCCTATATATATGACCTCACACCATTCAAAACAGTCACCAAACAGCCCAAACAACATCAATAATAAACATATTGAGCCTCCCAAAATAGTCCACACATAGCCTAATCACTCCATACATACGACGACCACCTTAGTCGTGTCAAACAACCTGGAAATGTTACGAATAACTATCAGCCCATAAACCTACATATATATGGTGTTTCTCCACACCCTTCCTCCTCCAAAACTCCACAAGATAGTAGTAAAATACTCAGCCCAACAACAACGCAAAACAGTCCACAAAACAATAACATTACTACCAAGCCTTTCGATATATATCTCACAAGTTCTAGCTTCAATGGCTTAGCCGCAACTTGGATAATCTTAAATACATATAGAGTAAGAGGTTCCTTACCTTTATACAGAAATAACAACTCCAATTTGACCTTAAATTTCCATGAAATATCCCTCCAATGCTGCCACAACAACAACAGAGCGAAACTAGCGATCAATTAGTGTTTTTCGGCACTAGAATCACTTTAGAAGGCCTGAAATCACCTAGGATTGATATTAAGAACATGAGGGAGTATTTACAGAACATAAACCCTTTAAAACCACCTCCCACACGAGCTGGAACGACACAAAAATGAGCAACAACAAGAAGAACAAGAGACTTACTAGCGCCACGGAATTCCCGACACTTGATTTGTGTTGTTTGCCCTTTTTTGGGTCTTGAATCTTGAGAGAACCTTGAGAGGATGTTCCTAGGGTTCTAAGGTCTGAAAATAGTGAAAATAAATGACTTAAAACGGGTTGGAGTCATCCTATATAGGTCCAAATATCTTAAACCGACTTAGTGGGCCCCATAGAGAGGTGCTTGGTGCAGTCTCGCGAAAACGCGAATATCTCTCTACTCCAAGATCGTATCGATGAACGGTTTAATGCGTTGGAAACTAGACTCATAGATATTTAATTTGGTTGGTAGATCACCCCGTAATTCCTTGTAAATTATGAGAAAAGATTAGAAACATTTGACCTAATGTTTAAGTAAAATTATGAACCTAAGTTGCGACAACTTTTGTTGACTTTTGTTTCATAACTCGTTTGACTTCAAGACTTATGATACGGATATTATATGATTAAAATACCTTCATAAATGACCTCTTGAGTGTATTAAGCACCGCTAGATTACCTGAAAATTCGAGTTACAACATCCTTGATTCGTTTAACTTCTAATACTGGTTAATCACCCTTATACACTCTTGTATCACTTAAGACCAATAGGATTGACTTCTTATCATCTCAAAGATAATTCCTTCTTGGATTTATGTTAACTAATATATGGCATGAACTAACACATGTGGATATGGGTTGTAACAAATTCTATATACAAATTTATCTCAAGATATGTGAGATTAGCTTACCTTATCGTTGATGATGGAAATCCATTCTTGAAACTCTCCAAGAATCGCCCAAGCCAAGGAAATATGAGAGAAAATGGCCAAATCCCAATTTTTAAAAGAACCATTATACCTCCAGCATTTCCGCACATGCGGTCCCTCGACTGCTTCTGCAGTTTCGCAGGTGCAGTACTTCTACCGCTTCTGCGGATATCATACCAGAACCTCCCTTCCGCTTCTGCGACTCAACTGCCGCAGGTGTGGTTCCGCTTCTGTGACTGCTCGACCGCATCTGCGGTCCCCTTAACTTTTGGCCCAAACTGCATCTGCGGCTCCTCTGCCCGCTTCTGCGGTTCCGCACCTGCGGCCCAATCAGGTGCGGTTATACCAGCAACCAGCAACTTCAGCCTTCCAAAAATTCCATTTTCGATCCGTTAACCACCCGGAATCCACTCGAGGCCCCCAGGACCCCAACCAATCATACCTACCAGTCCCAAAACACATTACGGACTTGCTCGAGGCCTCAAATCATATCAAACAATGCTAAAACCACGAATCGACCTCCAACCCAAGCTTTATGAACTTTAGAATTTCAAACTTCTATATTTGATGTCGAAACCTATCAAATCATATCCCATTGACCTTAAATTTTGCACACAAGTCATATTTGATATTACGGACCTACTCCAACTTCTGGAATCGGAATCCTACCCTGATATCAAAAAGTCAACTCTCGGTCAAACTTCTCAAAAAAAAACTTAGAATTTCTACTTTAGCCAAATGACTCCAAAATAACCTACGGACCTCCGAATTCACTTCTAATCGCGCTCCCAACTCCAGAATCACCATACGAAGCTACTCCCAGACTCGGAATCCCAAATGGACTTCAATAACACTGAAATGCATTTCAACCCAAACTTGTGAAATTTCTTCCAAAATGCTAACTTACACAATAGGCGCCAAAATGTTCCCGGGTCTTCCAAAACCCGATTCGGACATACGCCCAAGTTCGAAATCATAATACAAACTTGCTGGAACCTTCGAATCCCGATTCTGAGGTCGTTTACTCTGAAATCCAATCTTAGTCAATTCTTTCAACTTAAAGCTTCCGAAATAAGAATTCTCTTTCCAAATCAACTCCGAACTACCCGAAATGAAATTCCGACTATGCGCACAAGTCATAATACCTGAAGTGATGCTGCTCATGGCCTCAAATTGTTGAACTATACGCTAAAGCTCAAAATGACCGGTTGGGTCTTTACATATTTTTTTTGTATTAAATTTTTGTGCAATATCTAGAAAAGACTGAGGTAAACAAAGAAAGCCTAAATTCATATTTCAAAAATCAATGTTGTTGTGATGACCTTGTTTTAAAATGAAATTCTGCATTCTGAGGCTTTAAAAAAGACCTCTTTTAGCATTACCTGGATTTGCGTGCACAGTCCGGACACGTAACCGGAAAGCTTATATGTGAAAATCTGTAAAAAAAGGATAAATTTTGAATATAAAATGAATTAATTTGACTTTGGTTAACGTTTTGGCTAATGGACTCGTACCCATGATTTGACGGTCTCGGAGGGTCCAAAGGAAAATATGGGACTTGGGCGTATGCCCGGAATCAAATTCTGAGGTCCCAAGCCCGAGAAATGAATTTTTAAAGAAAATTATTTTCTGAAATTGTTTAAAGGATTTGGAAATGAATTTTGATTAAAACATGTTGGTATCGGGCCCGTATTTTGGTTCCGGCACCCGGTACAGGTCTTATATGTGATTTAAGATAATTCTGTGAAGTTTGGTGAGAAACAAAATCCGTTTAACGTGATTCGGACCTTAAATGCAAAATTTGATGTTCAAAGAAGTTTTGAGAAATTTCATTGATATTGAGGTTTAATTCGATGTTTTTGATGTTATTTTGGTGATACAAGTATATGAATAAGTACGTGGGATGTTTTTGAGGTTGTGTGTACATTTGATTTGGAACCCCGAGGGCTCGGGTGAGTTTCGGATAGGCCACGGGGTGCATTTTGAACTTAGAACGTTGCAAATTTTAGCTGGTGTGTCCAGGCCTGCAGGCTTTGCATTTGCGAAGCCTGGCTTGCAAATGCGAAGGCTGGATCGCAAATGCGAAACCAGCCCAGGACTGCCTTGTCTCCCAAATGCGAGTGTCCTTTCTGCAAATGCGATGCCTTCGCCGCAAATGCGAAGTCGCAAATGCGAAAGTTCAGTATTTCTGAAGGGTTCGCAAATGCGAGCCCTGTTTCGTATTTCCCAGCTTAGCAAAGGTCTGGGTTCGCAATTGCGAACCCCTGTTCTCAATTCCCATACCTGAGACCTGCAACTTTTATACTTAGACGATTTTAAACCCATTTTTCATATCCTCTCAAAACATAAACACACTATAGCGATTTTTCAAAGGCTTCTTCTTCTCCAAATCAATTGTAAGTCGTTTTTAACTAGTTTTCTTCAATCACTAACATCTTTAACATGATTTCAATTTAAAATCAATGATTTTAATGGGGGAAATTGGGTATTTTAGAGAGAACCTAGGTTTTCCAAAATTGGGGATTTGGACCTCGATCTAAGGTTTGATTTCAAAACAAATTATATATTTGGGATCGTAGGGGAAGGGGAAATCGGGTTTTGGTTCGAACCTTGGGTTTTGACCATGTGGGCCCGGGGGCAATTTTTGACTTTTTGGGCAAAACTTTGGGAAATTCATTTTCATGCATTCAAATTGATTCATTTAGCATTTATTGATGTAATTAAGTAACTTGTGACTAGATACGAGTGAATTGGTGGTGGAATCAAGGGATAAAGCTATAATTGAAACTTGAGTCGTGTTCGTGGCATCAAGGTAAGTGTTCGGTCTAACCTTAGCTTGAGGGATTAAGAGTTGTGTCCTTTTTTCTATTTGCTTCTTGTTGAGTACGACGTATAGGCATGGTGATGAGTATCTATACGTTGGTGTCGAGCATGACCGTGAGTCTTAAATTGCAATTTATTTTGTGTTCTTAAATAATACTACGGATGCTTCAATTGATGATTCTCGATATTGAGCAAGGATTAAGTTTATTTTCGTGGAAATTACTTATGATTGAGTATTGGTGTTAGCTGAGATGAGTAGAAGTTGGTATAAGATTGGTTATAGTTGTTTATCCCTTGCTGGGATGTATTTAATTTTACTGTCAAATCCCTTGACGGGATAGTGTAACTTATTGTTGATCCCTTGTCGGGACTCTTGGTATGGTTGTTGTTAAAGGTATATAAATGTTATGTTGGATGGGGTTGCACGCCGCAACAATACTATATATGGAACGAGTTGCACGCCGCAACAATGTTATGTTTGATCGGGTTGCACGCCACAACAATGTTATATTGGATCGGGTTGCACGCCGCAACAGTGATATAAATGGATCGGGTTGCACGCGGCAACAATGTTATTATTGTTTTGTTGTAAATCTTGAATTGTTCTCTCATATTTCTCTTAAGTTTCTACTGGATTTGATATTTCCCCCATAACATGTACCCCTCCCATGTTAATTGTTTATTCCTATTTATTTTCCGTTGTATATTATATAACTGCACAGGTTTATCTGAAGTCTGGTCGTAGCCTCGTCCCTACCTCGCCGGAGTTAGGCTAGGCACTTACCAGCACGTGGGGTCGGTTGTGCTGATGCTACACTCTGCCCTATGTGTAGATTTCGGAGCAGCTTTGGACAATAGCACTTGGAGAGCTTGCCTTCAGTCTAGCTAGAGATCCCGAGGTAGTCCTGCAGGCGTTTGCAGGTCCGGCGTTCTCTTCCACTTTATTATGTACTCTATTTTCATTATATTTCGAGACAGATTGTATTTCTTTCAGACATTTGTTGTAGTAATCTTAGTCCATCCGTGATATTGTGACACTAGATTCTGGGTAGAGATGTGTGTTGTCATTATCGTACTGACCTTGGTTATTATATTAGATTAAGTCTTCTGCTTAATTTCGTTTATCGTTAATATCTAAATGTTGGATACCTGTTAATTCAGATTATTAAAAGGGTTTAAAAATGAAAGAGTTAGAAATTTTCTATGTTTAGTGGCTTGCCTAGCTTCTATGAGTAACTTCCATCACGTCTCCCGAGGGTGGAAAATCTGGGTCGTGACAAGTTGGTATCAGAGCTCTAGGTTACATAGGTCTCACAATTCACGGACAAGCTTAGTAGAGTCTAAGGGATCAGTATGAAGACGTCTGTATTTATCCCCAGAGGCTACAGAGTTAGGAAAAACTTCACATTTATTCTTTCTTATCGTGCGGTTTGGTTTCTTAATGCTAATTGAAATTCTACTCTGTTCTTTCACAGATGGCGAGAACATGCACTTCCTCATCTACTGACCAGCAGCCCGATCCCCCAGAAGCAGCTCCCACAATGGGCAGAGGGCAAGGCCGAGGCCGTGTAAGAGGCCGAGGTAGGGACAGAGCTCAGCCCCAAGTAGCAGCACCAGTAGTGGAGCCTCAAGTTGATTTTGATGATGAGGTTCCGACCCCAGTAGTTCTAGTGGGCCCACCTCAGGTCCCAAAGGGGTTTATTGCTACCCCAGTACTTCAGGATGCTCTGGTCCATCTAGTGGGCCTTATGGAGAGTGTCACCCGGGAAGGCTTGCTTCCTGTAGCACCAGCTGTCTCTCAGGCTGGAGGAGGAGCCCAGACTTCTGCTACTCATACCCCAGAGTAGGTAGCTCCCTAGTTTCAAACTCCAGTAGTTTAGCAGTTGGAGCAGTTCAGTCGGGTGTGGTAGCTTAGACCGGTAATGGAGCAGCTATGTCTGCCGATGCTTTGTGGAGGTTGGATAGGTTCACCAAGATCTTCACTACTACTTTCAACGATGCATGTACTGAGGATCCCCAGGATTATCTAGATAGTTTTCATGAGGTTCTCAGGAACATGGGGATAGTTGAGACCAATAGGGTCAATTTTGCCACTTTTCTCTTATTTGGGTCCGCCAAGATTTGGTGGAGGGATTTCCGTTTGGCTAGACCAGTCGGATCGCCAGCTTTGACTTGGGAGCAGTTTACTCAGCTATTTCTGGAGAAGTTTCTCCCCATTACTCAGAGAGAGGCCTATTAGAGGCAGTTTGAGCGTCTCCAGCAGAGTTCCATGACTGTTACCCAGTATGAGACCAGATTCATCAACTTGGCTCGCCATGCTCTTGTCATACTTCCCACCGAGAGAGAGAGGGTGAGGAGGTTCATTGATGGACTTATTCAGCAGATTCGTCTTCAGATGGCTAGGGAGACTAGGAGTGAGATTACTTTCCAGAAGGCGGCCAATGTGGCCAGGAGAGTGGAGATGGTTCTGTCACAGGGAGGTAGTCATGGGTCGGACAAGAGGACCCGTCATTCAGGCAGATTCAGTGTTGCCTTGTCTAGAGGCAGGGATTTGTATGGTAGAGGCCACCCTCCTTGGCCCTTTCAGTCAGCGTTTCAGGTTTCTCACGGTGCTTCAGGTGGTCATGGTTCTCACATGCAGTATCCGGATCAGTAGCCCTACAGTGCACCACTAGCTCCTATCAGTGCACCATCGCTCCAGAGTTTTCGAGGTGGTCATTCAGGTCGCCAAGGTCAGTCTCAGTTTCCTCAGCCGTAGCACTCAAATGGATGTTTTGAGTGTGGTGAGTATGGTCGTATCAGGAGGGCTTGTCCAAGATTGGTGGGTACTCAGTTGTAGCAACAGGGTTCCGTGCTATGGTTCAGGCACCAGGTGTTCCACAGACCGCCCAGTCAGCTAGAGGTGGGGGTAGAGGTTCTAGAGGTGGAGGTAGAGGTGCTAGAGGTGGAGCTCTGACCACAAGAGGTGGAGCCCAGCCAGTTGCAGGCCGTCCCAGAGAGGTAGTCCAGGGTGGTGGGGCCAAGCCCTGATGTTATGCTCTTCTGGCCAGGCCTGAGGCTGAGGCTTTCGATGCAGTTATCACAGGTACTGTTCCGGTTTGTGGTAGAGATGCTTCCATTTTATTTGATCCAGGGTGTACGTACTCTTATGTGTCATCTTATTTTGCATTGTATCTGGTCATGCCTAGTAATTCCTTGAGTGCCCCTGTATATGTGTCTACACCGGTGGGTGACTCTATTGTGGTAGATCGAGTCCATTGTTCTTTTATAGTTGGGATTGGAGGTCTTGAGACTCGTGTAGATTTTCTTCTTTTGGACATGGTCGATTTTGATGTCATATTAGGGATGGACTGGTTATCACCTTACCATGCTATCTTGGACTATCATGCCAAGATAGTGACCTTAGCCTTACCTGGTTTACCTCATTTAGAGTGGAAAGGGACTCCTGATCATTCTACTCATAGTGTTATTTCTTATGTGAAGGCTCGGCGTATGGTCGAGAAGGGGTGTTTGGCCTATTTGGCATATGACGTGATTCTAGTGTTGAGGTTCCTTCTATTGATTCTACCCACGTTGTTCGTGAGTGTACTGAGGTTTTCCCTTCAGACCTGCCGGGTATGCCACCCGATAGGGATATTAACTTTTGCATTTATTTGGCTCTGGGCACTCAGCCCATTTCTATCCAGCCGTATTGTATGGCCCCGCCTGAGTTGAAAGAGTTGAATGAGCAGTTGTAAGGCTTTCTTGAGAAGGGTTTCATTAGACCGAGTGTTTTGCCTTGGGGTGCGCCTGTGTTATTTGTTAAGTAGAAGGACGGATCGATAAGAATGTGTATTGATTACCGACAGTTAAACAAGGTTACAATCAAGAATAAGTATCTATTGCCGAAGATTTATGACTTGTTTGATCAGCTTCAGAGTGTTAAGGTATTTTCGAAGATTGACTTGAGATCTGGCTACCATTAGTTGATGATTTGGTCATCCTATGTCCCTAAGATAGCTTTCTGCACTCGGTTTGGGCATTATGAGTTCTTGGTGATGACATTCGGGTTGACAAATGCCCCAGCAGCTTTTATGGATTTGATGAACCAAGTGTTCAGGACTTATTTGGATTCATTCGTGATAGTCTTCATTGATGATATTTTGATCTATTCCCGTAGCCGAGAGGAGCACGAGCAACATCTTAGAGTGGTTCTTCAGACCTTGATGGATAGTCAGTTATATGCTAAGTTCTCAAAGTGTGATTCCTGGTTGAGTTCAGTTGCATTCCTAGGTCATCTTTTATCAGCAGAGGGTATTCAGGTTGATCCGAAGAAGATTGAGGTAGTCAATAACTAGCCTAGACCAGCATCAGCTACAGAGATTTGGAGTTTCTTGGGATTGGTAGGCTACTATCGTCGGTTCGTGGAGGGGTTCTCATCTATCGCAGCCTCAATGACCAGGTTAACCTAGAAGGGTGCCTAGTTCAGATGGTCGGATGAGTGTGAGGCGAGCTTTCAGAAGCTCAAGACAGCTTTGGCTATGGCACCGGTGTTAGTTTTGCCCGCAGGTTCAGGGCCTTATACAGTTTATTGTGATGCATCTCGTATTGGACTTGGTGCAGTGCTGATGCAGGATGGCAAGGTCATTGCCTATGCTTCGCAGCAATTGAAGATTCATGAGAAGAACTATCTGGCTCATGATTTGGAGTTGGCAGCCATTGTTCACACATTGAAGATTTGGAGGCATTATTTGTATGGTGTGGCATGTGAGATGTTCACGGATTACAAGAGTCTGCAGTATTTGTTCAAGCAAAAGGAGTTGAATTTGAGATAGAGAAGGTGGTTGGAGTTATTGAAGGACTATGATATCACCATCTTATATCATCCAAAAAAGGCCAATGTGGTGGTCGATGCTTTGAGTAGGAAGTCAGCCAGTATGGGCAGTCTTGCTTATATTCTGGTCGGTGAGAGACCGCTTGCTTTGGATGTTCAGGCTTTGGCCAATTAGTTCGTGAGGTTGGATGTTTCTGAGCCCAGTCATATGTTAGATTACATGGTCGCTCGTTCTTCTTTATTGGAGCGTATCTGTGATCGGCAGTATGATGATCCCCATTTGTGTGTCCTTAGAGACAAGGTGCATCACGGAGGTGCCAAACAGGTTACCTTAGGTGATGATGGAGTTTTAAGATTGCAGGGTCGAGTTTGTGTGCTTAATGTGGATGGTCTTTGAGAGTAGATTTTAGAGGAGGCCCATAGCTCCCGGTACTCTATTCATCCGGGTGTCGCAGATATATATCAGGATTTGCGACAACATTATTGGTGGAGAAGAATGAAGAAGGATATCGTTGCACATGTGGCTCGGTGTTTGAATTGTCAGCAAATTAAGTATGAGCATCAGAGGCCCGGTGGTTTATTTCAGCGGATTGAGATTCCTGGGTGAAATTGGGAGCGTATCACTATGGACTTTGTTGTTGGATTCCCATGGACTCAGAGGAAGTTCGATGCAGTATTGGTTATTGCTGATAGGCTGACCAAGTCAGCACATTTCATTCCTGTGGCAGTCTCCCATTCTTCTAATAGGTTAGCTGAGATCTATATCCAGGAGATTGTTCGCCTTCATGGTATGCCTGTGTCTATCATTTTGGACCGAGGTATGCAGTTTACCTCATGCTTCTGGAGAGCAGTTCAGTGAGAGTTGGGCACGCGGGTTGAGTTGAGCATAACATTTCATCCTCAGACGGACGGGCAGTCCGAGCAGACTATTCAGATTTTGGAGGATATGCTATGAGCTTGTGTCATTGACTTTGGAGGCTCATGGGATCAGTTTTTGCATGTAGCAGAGTTTGCCTACAACAACTGCTACCAGATGGCTCCTTATGCGGCTTTATATGGTAGGCGGTGTCGGTCTCCGATTGGATGGTTTGAGTTGGGAGAGGCTCGGTTGTTGGGTACGGATCTGGTCAAGATGCCTTGGACAAGGTCAGGATTATTCAGGATAGGCTTCGTACAGATCAGTCCAGGAAAAATAGTTATGCCGACCGCAAGGTTCGTGATTTGGCATTCATGGTCGGTGAACAGGTATTGCTTCGATGTCGCCTATGAAGGGCGTGATGAGATTTGGGAAGAAGGGCAAGCTTAGCCCTAGGTTCATTAACCCGTTTGAGATTCTTGATCGAGTGGGAGAGGTGGCTTATAGACTTGCATTGCCGCCGAGCTTGTCAGTCGTGCATCCAGTGTTTTATGTGTCCATGCTTCAGAAGTATCACGGCGCTCACGTGTTAGATTTCAGCACTATCCCGTTGGACAAGGACTTGTCTTATGAAGAGAAGCGGGTAGATATCCTAGACCGGCAGGTTCGTCAGTTGAGATCGAAGATTTTTCCTTCTGCTCTGTTTCATTGGAGAGGTCAGCCTCTTGAGGCATTGCGCTGGGAGTCCAAGTCCGATATGTGGAGCCGTTATCCCCATCTTTTCCCCGACTCAGGTACTTCCTTATTCTATCCGTTCGAGGATGAATGATTGTTTTAGAGGTGGAGAATGTGATGACCCAAGAGGTCGTCACTTGTTTTAAAATGAAATTCTACGTTTTGAGGCTTTTTAAAAAACCTCTTTTAGCATCACCTCGATTTACGTCAATGTCCGGACGCGTAGCCGGAAAGCTTATATGTGAAAGTCTGTAAAAATGATAAATTTTGACTATAAAATGAATTAGTTTGACTTCGGTCAACGTTTTGGGTAAACGGATCCGGACCCATGATTTGACCATCCCGGAGGGTCCGTAGGAAAATATGGGACTTGGTGTATGCAAGGAATCAAATTCTGAGGTCCCAAGCCTGAGAAATGAATTTTTAAAGAAAATTGTTTTCTGAAATTGTTTAAAGGATTTGGAAATGAATTTTGATTAGAATATGTTAGTATCGGGCCCGTATTTTGGTTATGACGCCCGGTACAGGTCTTATATGTGATTTAAGATAATTCTGTGAAGTTTGGTGAGAAACGAAATACGTTTGACGTGATTCCGACCTTAAATGCAAAATTTGATGTTCAAAGAAGTTTTGAGAAATTTCATTGATATTGAGGTTTAATTCGATGTTTCTGATATTATTTTACTGATATGAGTACATGAATAAGTACGTGGGATGTTTTTAAGATTATATGTACATTTGATTTGGAGCCCCGAGGGCTCGGGTGAGTTTCGGATAGGCCACGGGGTGCATTTTGAACTTAGAACGTTGCGAATTTTAGCTGGTGTGTCCAGGCCTGCAGGCTTTGCATTTGCGAAGCCTGGCTTGCAAATGTGAGCTCGCAAATGCGAAGGCTGGATCGCAAATACGAAACCAGCCCAGGACTGCCTTGTCTCGCAAATGCGAGTGTCCTTTCTGCAAATGCGATGCCTTCGCCGCAAATGCAAAGTCGCAAATGCGAAAGTTCAGTATTTCTGAAGGGTTCGCAAATGCGAGCCTTGTTTTGCATTTCGCAGCTTAGCAAAGGTCGGGGTTCGCAATTGCGAACCCCTGTTCGCAATTCCCATACCTGAGACCTGCAACTTTTATACTTAGACGATTTTAAGCCCATTTTTCATATCCTCTCAAAACATAAACACACTAGGGCGATTTTTCAAAGGCTTCTTCTTCTCCAAATCAATTGTAAGTCATTTTTAACTAGTTTTCTTCAATCATTAACATCTTTTAAGATGATTTCAACTTAAAATCAATGATTTTCATGGGGGAAATTGGATGTGTTGGGTAGAACCTAGGTTTTTCAAAAATTGGAGATTTGGACCTTGATTTGAGGTCCGATTTCAAAACAAATTATATATTTGGGATCGTGGGGTGAATGGGTAATCGGGTTTTGATTCGAACCTTGGGTTTTGACCATGTGGGCCCGGGGGCGATTTTTGACTTTTTGGGCAAAACTTTGGGAAATTCATTTTCATGCATTCAAATTGATTCATTTAGCATTTATTCATGTAATTAAGTAACTTGTGACTAGATACGAGAGAATTGGCAGTGGAATCAAGGATAGAGCTATAATTGAAACTTGAGTTGTGTTTGTGGCATCGAGGTAAGTGTTCGGTCTAACTTTAGCTTGAGGGATTAGGAGTTGTGTCCTATTTGCTATTTGCTTCTTATTGAGTATGACGTATAGGCATGGTGACGAGTATCTATACATTGGTGTCGAGCATGACCGTGAGTCTTAAATTGCAATTTATTTTGTGTTCTTAAATAGTACTACGGATGCTTCAATTGATGATTCTCGATATTGAGCAATGATTAAGTTTGTTTTCGTGGAAATTACTTATGATTGAGTATTGGTGTTAGCTGAGATGAGTAGAAGTTTGGTTAATATTGGTTATATCTATTTCTCCCTCGCCGGGACGTATTTACTTTTACTGTCGAATCCCTTGTCGGGATAGTGTAGCTTATTGTTGATCCCTTGCTGGGACTCTTGGTATGGTTGTTGCTAAAGGTATATAAAAGTTATGTTGGATCAGGTTGCACGCCGTAACAATACTGTATATGGAACGAGTTGCACGCCGCAACAATGTTATGTTGGATCGGGTTGCACGCCGCAACAATGTTATATTGGATCGGGTTGCACGCCGCAACAGTGATAGAAATGGATCGGGTTGCACGCCGCAATAGTGTTAAATGATAGGGATCGGGTTACGCGCCGCAACAATGTATTTTGTTGTAAATCTTGAATTGTTTTCTCATATTTCTCTTAAGTTTCTGCTGGATTCGATATTTCCCCCGTAGCATGTACCCCTCCCATGTTAATTGTCTATTCCTATTTATTTTTCGTTGTATATTATATAACTGCACAGGTTTATCTGAAGTCTGGTCGTAGCCTCGTCACTACCTCGCCGGGGTTAGGCCAGGCACTTACCAGCCCATGGGGTCGGTTGTGCTGATGCTACACTCTGCACTATGTGCAGATTTCGGAGTAGCTTTTGGACAGTAGCACTTGGGGAGCCTGTCTTCAGTCCAGCCAGAGATCCTGAGGTAGTCCTGCAGGCGTCCGCAGGCCCGACGTTCTCTTCTACTTTATTATGTACTCTGTTTTCATTAGATATCGAGACAGATTGTATTTCTTTCATATATTTGTTGTAGTAATCTTAGTCCATCCGTGATATTGTGACACCGGATTGCGAGTAGAGATGTGTGTTGTCATTATCATACTGGCCTTGGTTATTATATTAGATTAAGTCTTCCGCTTGATTTCGTTTATCGCTAATATGTAAATGTTGGATACCTGTTAATTCAGATTGTTAAAAGGGATTAAAAATGAAAGAGTTAGAAATTTTCCACGTTTAGTGGCCTGCCTAGCTTCTACGAGTAGGCGCCATCAAGACTCCCGAGGGTGGGAAATCCGGGTCGCGACAATTGTCTAGGATTTTGCCTCGAAAGACATTTGGGGCAAGTTCTAGCATATATATTATAAGTTTTACTTTCTTTTTTATCATAATGCTTCTCAATCTCAGAATGTCTTGCCAAGTATTGAAGATATTTGTTCTTGCCTTCATAAAAATAAACTTAAAAACAAGAAAGTTATGTGGTAAATATAAAAAATATATATTTGATATAGAATAATATGAGTTTTATTTTGATAAATTAACACTTTACAAGAGGCATAATTATAAAAAAAAAAAATACATATACATATACATACACACACATATATATATATATATATATATAGAAGAGAGAGAGATATTGATAGATAGATAGATAGGTAAAAATCTTTTTGGCTTTCAAATATATAACTGTAGAAGAAAGCTTGAAAGAAACTGCAGCCACGCACCTTTTGCGTACAAATAACAAGTCTAGTTTGTATATAAACTAGAAAATTACATGTGCCAACATATGAATTGCATTATTAAATGATTAACCAACCAGTTAATTAGGCATACCAATCACCATGGAGTTACTCCTGTATAGGTGACTCTGTTTTTGTAGAGGCCTTCATGAGATGTTCTGGTTGTATATTAACCTGGATATTAACCAGACCAATTGATTAAGCAATTAACTATTTAAACCTATGTTGGACTTATGAGGCTCCATTGCTTCTCCCTCAATGGCTACGGGTAAGGAACCATAGTTCTGAGTTTAACATCATCAGCTCTTATAATTGTGACTTCATCAATCTATCAAAGTGGCAGATGGTTGTTGCTCAAAATGCCCTCCAAAATATAATTTTAACCTGTGACCATTTACCTTAAATTTGTCTCCTCCATTGGTTTGTTGAATTTCAATTGCTCCGTATGGAGTAACATCTGTAACATTGTAACTGTCCACCTGAATTTTAATTTTTCTGGAAATAGCTTGAGTCTACTGTTGTATAGAAGTACCTGATCTCCAATTTTAAAATCATTTTGTCGGATTAAATTGTCGTGCCATTTTTTTATTTTTTCTTTAAAAATTTTGGCATTTTCATATGCTTCTAATATGAGTTCTTCCAATTCATTCACCTAAGAAAATCTATTTTTACCACCACGGGTTAAATCAAAGTTCAATGATTTCAATGCCCAAAAAGCTTTATGTTCTAATTCAACTGGAAGATGACAAGCTTTTCCAAAGACTGATACATGTAGAGATGTGGCAAATAGAATTTTAAATGTCGTTTGATATGCCCACAGTGTGTCATCTAATTTTGAAGCCCTGTCTTTTTTGGAGATTCCAACCGTTGTTTCAAGTATTCTTTTTAATTCACGGTTAGAAACCTCAACTTGCCCTTGTGTATGAGCATGGTATGGTGTTCCTATTTTGTGAGTCACACCATATTTTGACAATAATGCTGAAAATTGTCTATTCATGAAATAAGACCCTTGGTCGCCAATGATAACTTGTGGTGTACCAAACCTGGTAAAATATTTTTCTTGAGAAAATTGCACACAGTTTGAGCATCATTTTTCCTTGTTGAGATGGCTTCAACCCATCTTGAAACATAATCCACAGCCACAAGGATATATTCAAAAGAATGAGATGAAGGAAAAGGACCCATGAAATCTATTCCCCAAATATCAAATATTTCACATACCTGTATTGATTGTAATGGCATCTCATCTCTCTTAGTGATATTACCTGTTCTTTGACACCTGTCACACTCTATAACATAGGCACGATCGTCCTTAAAAAGTGTTAGCCAAAAAAATCCAACCTCTAGAAATTTAAAGGCAGTTCGATTTGCTGCATAATGTCCTCCAACTGCTCCATCGTGGCAATGATACAAAATTTTGGTCATTTTTTCTTCTGGTACACACCTTCTAATAATATTATCTGCACAAATTTTAAACAAGTAAGAGTCACTCCACAAATAATATTTAGCATCAAACATCAACTTTTTCCTCTGTTGGTAAGTGTGATTTTGGGGTGTCCATTTTCCAACCAAGTAATTTGCAATATCTGCAAACCAGGGTGGTTGAGTCACAACTGAGTTGATAGAAAAAATATGTTCATCAGGAAACTCTTCTTTTATATCACATAACTCAAGTGGGGGGTTCTCTAATCTAGACAAATGTTCAGCTACCTGATTCTCTGTTCCTTTTTTATCTTTTATCTCAAGTTCAAATTCTTGGAGAAGTAAAATCCATCTTAACAATCTAGGTCGGCCATCTTTTTTTGATAAGAGGTATTTTTGAGCCGCATGGTCAGTAAAAATAGTGACCTTGGTTCCTATTAGATAAGAGCGAAATCTATCAAATGCAAAACCACTGCTAGTAATTCTTTTTCAGTGGTAGCATAATTTAGTTGAGCCTCTTTCATTGTCCTACTGGCATAATAAATTGGACCAAAAATCTTAACTTTTCTCTGGCCTAAAACAACTCCAACTGCTGTATCACTAGCATCACACATGACCTCAAAAGGTTGGTTCAAATCAGGGGACACAACTATAGGGGCAGCTGATAATTTTTCTTTAAGGGCATCAAAGGCTTTCATACAATCACCTGAAAATTCAAACTTAACATCTTTCATTAAAAAGTTAGTCAGCAGTTTTGAAATCTTTGAAAAATCTTTTATGAACCTTCTGTAAAAACCTGCATGACCTAGAAAGCTTCTAATGCCTTTAATAGTTGTGGGAGGGGGTAATCCTGCTATAAGATTAATTTTAGCCTTATCAACTTCTATCCCTTTAGCAGTGATTTTATGTCCTAAAATAATTCCCTCAGTAACCATAAAATGACATTTTTCCAATTAAGAATTAAGTTTGTCACTTCACATCACTTAAGAACTAAGATTAAGTGGTGAAGAAAATCCTCAAAACCCTTGCCGAAGAGTGTAAAATCATCCATGAAAATTTCAAGAAATTTTTCAGTCATGTCAGAAAAAATTAATGACATGCAACTGTCACGGCCCGGATTTCCCACCCTTGAGAGCCGTGATGGCGCCCACTAGTGAAAGCTAGGCAAGCCAAATTATTCTAATTACTTAACCTTTTCCAATATAAACCATTATCAGTGATAAATAGATATCATGCAAATAACAAAAATAATTAAGCGGAAGACAAAATCTGATAATTAATCATAATACAACTATGGAAGTCTAAATACAACTCTACCCAGAATTTGGTGTCATAGCTTCACAAACGGTCTAAGAATACTACATACAAAGTCTAAAAGATAAAATATATACTGTTTTTTAAATGAGTAAAGGAAACAGGATAAAGGAAAGATAGGAGGTGACGTCAATGCCCGCGGACCCCTACAGGACTACCTCGGGTCGCCTGTTGGACTGAAGGCAGCAACCTCACTGCGATCCGGAGTCTACAACACTGGGATCTACACAAAAAAGCGCAGAGTGTAGTATCAGCACAACCGACCCCATGTGCTGCTAAGTGTCTAGCCTAACCTCAGCGAAGTAGTGACGAGGCTAGGACCAAACTACCAAGTAAACTTGTGCAGTTATATCATAAACAGCGGAAATAGAAGCAGATAATTGCAATTAAAATTGGGCAGGGGAAACATGCTTTGTGGGAATAATAGATAACAACAGAATATCAAGAGAATATAAAGAAACCAAAATCCAATTACTAACACGGATAGGGAAAACAAATGCAGAGTTCACTTTCGTTTCACATCTCGTTGCAGACGTGCAACTCGATCCCATTTCATGTATCTCGTTGCAGGCTTGCAACCCACTCCCATTTCATATATCTCGTTGTAGGCGTGCAACCCGCTCCCATTTCACATATCTCATTGTAGGCATGCAACCCGCTCCCATTTCACATATCTCGTTGCAGGCATGCAACCCGCTCCCATTTCACATATCTCGTTGCAGGCGTGCAACCCGCTCACATTTCACATATCTTGTTGCAGGCGTGAAACCCGCTCACATTTCTTTTATCAACACCAATCATAAAAGGGTCCCGGCAAGGGAACAATAACATCAAAACAATATCCCGACAAGGGAACAATAATATGACAATAACATCCCGGCAAGGGAACAATAATATGACAATAACATCCCGGCAAGGGAACAATAATGATAATAATATTCCGGCAAGGGAACAGTAATGATAATAACATCTCGGTAAGGGAAGTGTAATGATAATAATATCCCAGCAAGGGAACAATAATGATAATAACTTGTGAAGCGCAATAAACCACAACGGAGTCATAACAATTACAACGGAGTCATAACATAAACCACTTACGGGCATGCTTGACACCGACGTATAGATACTCGTCACCATGCCTATACCACGTACTCCACAATTAACACGTAGCAAATAAGACACAACTCCTAATCCCTCAAGCTAAGGTTAGACCAAACACTTACCTCGATGCCACGAACACAATTCAAGCCTCTACTATCGCTTTACCTCTTTATTCCACCACCAATTCGCTTGTATTTAGCCACAAGTTACTTAATTACATCAATAAATGCTAATGAATCAATTCCAATGCATGAAAATAAGTTTTCTAAAGTTTTACCCAAAAAGTCAAAAATTGCCCCCAGGCCCACATGGTCAAAACCCGAGGTTCGAACCAAAATCCGATTACACATTCCCCCACGAACCCAAATATATAAATTTTTTTAAAATCGGACCTCAAATCGAGGTCCAAATTCTCATTTTTTGAAAAACCTAGGTTCAACCCAAAACACCCAATTTCCCCTATGAAAATCATTGATTTTGAGTTGAAATCATGTGAAAAGATGTTAAGTATTGAAGAAAACGAGTTAAAATTGACTTACAATCGATTTGGAAGAAGAGTTGTCTTAGAAAAATCACCCAAGTGTGTTTTGGTTTTGAAAAAGTGTGAAAAATAGGAGTTTTTTGGCTAAGTATAAAAATTACAGGTTGCAGATATGGGAATTGCGAACAGGGTTCGCAATTGCAAACCCGGAATTTTGCTAAGTTCGGAATTGTGAACAACTTCTTGCATTTGCGAGTTAGGAATTGCGAAGAATGCGTTGCATTTGCGACGACTGGTTAAGAGGGGAGATCACATTTGCGATAGATTTCCTCGCAATTGCGAGGTAGCTGGCCTGGGCCATTGTTCGCATTTGTGATAAGGCCTTCGTATTTGCGAGCCAGGCTTCGCAAATGCGAAGCTTGCAGGCCTGCAACGCAACAGCTAAAAGTCTGCAATTCCTCAAGTCCAAAATCCACCTCGTGACCTATCCAAAACTCACCCGAGCCCTTAAGGCTCCAAACCAAATATGCACACCAACCTAAAAACATCATACAGACTTGCTCGTGCATTCAAATCACTCAAATAAGATCAACAACTATGAATTTAGCATCAAAATCATGAAATTTCTCAAGAACATCAACTTTTCCAATTTTCTCAAATACGATCCGATTTACGTCATCTCAAGTCCGTTTATTACCAAATTTCACAGGTTTCACTCAAATCATATATAAGACATGTACCGGGCTCCGGAACCAAAATTCGGGCCCGATACCAATGGTTTCAAACACATTTCACTTTCAAAAACTCATAATTATTTCAGCAAAATAATTTCTTTCAAAAATTCATTTCTCGGGCTTGGGACCTCGAAATTCGATTCCGGGCATATGCCCAAGTCTCATATTTTCCTACGGATCTTCCGGGACCGTCAAATCATGGGTCTGGGTCCGTTAACCCAAAATGTTGACCGAAGTCAAATTAATTCATTTTAAAGTAAAAAGTCCTCATTTTTACAGATTTTCACATAATGTCTTTCTGGCTACGCGTCCGGACTGTGCACACAAATCGAGGTGATGCTAAAAGAGGTTTTTAAGGCCTCAGAATACAGAACTCATTTCTAAAAAAATGATGACTTTTTGGATCATCACATTCTCCACCTCTAAAACAACCGTTCGTCCTCAAACGGACATCAGAAGGAAGTACCTAAGTCGGGGAAAAGATGGGGATAACGGCTTCACATATCGGACTCGAACTCCCAAGTCGATGCCTCAGCGGGCTGACCTCTCCACTGAACACGAACAGAAGAAAAACTCTTCAACCTCAACTGATGAACTTGCTGGTCTAGAATAGCTACCTGCTCCTCCTCATAAGACAAGTCTTTGTCCAACGGGACAGTGCTGAAATCTAACGCGTGGGATGGATCGCTGTGATATTTTCAAAGCATGGACACATGAAACACTGGATGCACGACTGATAAGCTTGGCGGAAATGCAAGTCTGTAAGCCACCTCTCCCACTCGATGAAAAATCTCAAACGGGCCAATGAGCCTAGAGCTAAGCTTGCCCTTTTTCCCAAATCTCATAACACCCTTCATAGGCGACACTCGAAGCAATACCCGCTCACCGACCATGAATGCCAAATCACGAACCTTACGGTCGGCATAACACTTTTTCCTGGAATGAGCTCTACGAAGCCTATCCTGAATAATCCTGACCTTGTCCAAGGCATCTTGAACCAGATCCGTACCCAACAATCGAGCATCTCCCGGCTCAAACCATCCAACTGGCGACCGGCACTACCTACCATACAAAGCGTCATAAGGAGCCATCTGGATACTCGACTGGTAGTTGTTGTCGTAGGCAAACTCCGCAAAAGTCAAAAATTGATCCCAAGAGCCTCCAAAGTCAATGACACAAGCTCGGAGCATATTCTCCAAAATCTGAATAGTCCGCTCGGACTCCCCGTACGTCTGAGGATGAAATGCTATGCTTAACTCAACCCATGTGCCCAACTCTCGCTGAACTGCTCTCCAAAAATGTGAGGTAAACTGCGTACCTCGGTCCGATATAATAGACTCGGGCACACCATGAAGGCGAACTATCTCCCGGATATAGATCTCAACTAACCTCTCGGAAGAGTAGGAGACTGCCATAGGAATGAAATGTGCTAACTTGGTTAGCCTATCAACAATAACCCACACTGCGTCGAACTTCCTCTAAGTCCGTGGGAGCCCAACAACGAAGTCCATAGTGATACGCTCCCACTTCCACTCAGGAATCTCAATCTTCTGGAACAAACCACTAGGCCTCTGATGCTCGTACTTAACCTACTGATAGTTCAAACACCGAGCCACATATGCAACAATGTCCTTCTTCATTCTTCTCCACCATTAATGTTGCTGCAAATCCTGATACATCTTTGCAGCGCTCGGGTGAATAGAGTACCGAGAACTATAGGCCTTCTCTAAAATCAACTCTCGGAGTTCATCCACATTAGGCACACAAATTCGACCCTGCAATCTCAAAACTCCATCATTACCTAAGGTAACCTACTTGGCACCTTCGTGTTGCACCGTGTTTCTAAGGACACACAGATGGGGATCATCATACTGTCGATCACGGATACGCTCCAATAAATAGGAACGAGTGACCGTGCAAGCTAACACACGACTGGGCTCAGAAACATCCAACCTCATGAACTGATTGGCCAAAGCCTGAACATCCTAAGAAAGCAGTCTCTCACCGACCAAAATATAAGCAAGACTGCCCATACTGGCTGACTTTCTACTCAAAGCATCGGCCACCACATTGGCCTTTCCCGGATGATATTAAATGGTGATATCATAATCCTTTAATAGCTCCCACCACCTTTTCTGCCTCAAATTTAGCTCCTTTTGCTTGAACAAATACTGCAGACTCTTGTGATCCATGAACACCTCACATGCCACACCATACAGATAATGCCTCCAAATCTTCAACGCGTGAACAATGGTTGCTAACTCTAAATCATGAATCGGATAGTTCTTCTCATGGATCTTCAGCTGACGTGAAGCATGGGCAATGACCTTGCCATCCTGCATCAACACTACACCAAGTCCAATACGAGATGCATCATAATAAACTGTTTAAGGCCCTGAACCAGTGGGCAAAACCAACACCGATGCCGTAGTCAGAGCTGTCTTATGCTTCTGAAAGCTCTCCTCACACTCATCTGACCATCTGAATTGGGCATTTGGGTCAACCCGGTCATCGGGGCTGCGATAGATGAAAACCCCTCCACAAACCGACAATAATAGCCTGCCAATCCCAAGAAACTCCTGATCTCTGTAGCTAATGTTGGTCTAGGACAGTTTTGGACTGCCTCTATCTTCTTCGGATCAACCTGAATACCCTCTGCTGACATAATATGACCCAGAAATGCAACTGAACTCAACCAGAACTCACATTTTGAAAACTTGGCATACAACTAACTATCCCTCAAAGTCTAAAGAACCACTCTAATATGTTGCTCATGCTCCTCCTGGCTACAGGAATAGATCAAAATATCATCAATGAAGACTATCGTGAACGAATCGAAGTAAGGCCTGAACACTCTGTTCATCAAATCCATAAAAACTGCTAAGGCATTTGTCAACCCGAAGGACATCACCAAGAACTCATAATGCCCATACCGAGTGCAGAAAGCTGTCTTAGGGACATCGGATGCCCTAATCCTCAATTGATGGTAGCTATATCTCAAGTCAATCCTCGAAAATACCTTGGCACCCTGAAGCTGATCAAATAAATCATTGATTCTCAGCAATGGATACTTATTCTTGATTGTAACCTTGTTCAGCTGCCGGTAATCAATACACATTCTCATCGATCCGTCCTTCTTCTTAACAAACAACACCGGTGCACCCCAAGGTGAAACACTAAGTCTAATGAAACCCTTCTCAAGCAAGTCTTGCAACTGCTCCTTCAACTCTTTCAACTCAGGCGGGGCCATACGATGTGGCGGGATAGAAATGGGCTGAGTGCCCGGAAGCCAAATCAATGCAAAAGTCAATATCCCTGTCGGGTGGCATACCCGGCAGGTCTGAAGGGAATACCTCAGGAAATTCACGAACAACGGGCACAGAATCAATAGAAGGAACCTTAGCACTAGAATTACGGACATAGACCAAATAGGCCAAACACCCCTTCTCGACCATACGCCGAGCCTTCATATATGAGATAACACTATGGGTAGAATGACCAGGAGTCCCTCTCCACTCTAAAAGAGGTAAACACGGCAAGGCTAAGGTCATAGTCTTGACATGACAGTCCAAGATAGCGTGATAAGGTGATAACCAGTCCATCCCTAATATGACATCGAAATCAACCATGTCTAGAAAAAGCAAATCTACATGAGTCTCAAGACCCCTAATCGCAACTACACATGAACTATGGACTCGATCTACCACAATAGAATCACCCACCAGTGTAGACACATAAACAGGAGCACTCAAAATAATCACTAGGCATGACCAGATACGGTGCAAAATAAGATGACACATAGGAATACGTAGATCCCGAATCAAATAAAACTGAAGCATCTCTGCTACAAACCAGAACAGTACCTGTGATAACTGTATTGGAAGCCTCAGCCTCGGGCCTGGCTGGAAGAGCATAACATCAAGGTTAGGCCCCACCACCCTAAACTACATCTCTAGGATGGCTTGTTGTTGACTGGCCTCCACCTCTAACGGTCTGAGATCCACCTCTAATACCTCTACCTCCACCTCTAGCATTTCTACACCCACCTATAGCTGGCTAGGCGGGCTGTGGAACACCTGGTGCCTAAACCATAGCACGGGAACCCTAGTGCTGAGAACTACCCGGTGCTCGAGGGCAACATCTAGCAATGTGCCTCGTGTCTCCACAAGTAAAACAAGCCCTCGACTGCTGGGGCTGGCGACCCTGGAAACCTTGAAGCGGAGGTGCACTGATAGGAGCTGGTGGTTCACTACGGGGCTACTGATCAAAATACTGCATATGGGAACCACGACCACCTGAAGCACCGTGAGAAACCTAAAGTGCTGACTAAAAAGGCCTAGGAGGATGGCCTCTACCATATGAATCTCTGCCTCTAGACGAGGTACCACTGAATCGGCTTGAATGACGAGGATCTTGTCAAACCCCTGACCATCTCCCTGCGATAGAATCATCTCAACTCTACTAGCCATATTGGCTGCCTCCTGGAAAGAAATCTCACTCCCAATTTGCTTGGCCATCTGAAGTCGAATGGGCTGAATAAGTCCCTCAATGAACCTCCTCATGCTCTCTCTCTCGGTGGGAAGTTTGATAAGAGCATGAAGGGCCAAGTTGATGAATCTGGTCTCATACTAAGTAACAGTCATAGAACCCTACTGAAGATGCTCAAACTGCCTCTGATAGATCACTCTCTGAGTAATAGGGAGAAACTTCTCCAGAAATAGCTGAGTAAACTGCTCCCAAGTCAAAGTTGGTGATCCGGCTAGTCTAGCAAAACAATAATCTCTCCACCATGTCTTGGAGGATCCAGACAAGCGAAAACTAGCAAAATTGATCCCATTGGTATCAACTATCCCCATGTTCCTGAGAACTTCGTGACAACTGTCTAGATAATCCTAGGGATCCTCAGAAGATGCACCGCTGAAAGTAGTAGTAAAGAGCTTGGTGAACCTGTCCAATTTCCACAAAGCATCGGCAGACATAGCTGCTCCATCACCAGTCTGAGCTACCACACCCCGCTGAACTGCTCCAACTGGCGGAGCTCTTCCCCTCATAGGAGCTGCTGCTGGGGAATCGCGCTGCTGGTTAGTGGATGAGGAAGCACGTGTTCTCGCCATCTCGAAAGAACAGAGTAGAAATTCAATTAGCTTTAAGAAACCAAACCGCACGACAGGAAAAAATAAATATGAGGTTTTTCCTAACTCTGTAGCCTCTGGGGGAAAAATACAGACGTCTCCATACCGATACCTCAGACTCTACTAAGCTTGTCTGTGAACTGTGAGACCCATGTAACCTAGAGCTCTAATAATAACTTGTCACGACCCAGATTTCACACCCTCGAGAGTCGTGATGGTGCCTACTGGTGAAAGCTAGGCAAGCCAAATTATTCTAATTACTTAACATTTCCAGTTTAAACCATTATCAGTGATGAATAGATATCATGCAAATAACGAAAATAATTAAGCGAAAGACAAAATCTGATAATTAATCGTAATACAACTACAGAAGTCTAAATACAAATCTATCCAGAATTTGGTGTCACAACTTCACAGACGGTCTAAGAATACTACATACAAAGTCTAAAAGATAAAATATACACTGTTTCTGAAATGAGTAAAGGAAACAGGATAAAGGAAAGATAGGAGGTGACGCCAAGGCCCGCGAATGCCTGCAGGACTACCTCAGGTCGTCTGTTGGACTGAAGGCAGCAACCTCACTATGGTCCGAAGTCTACAACACTGGGATCTGCACAAAAGTGCAGAGTGTAGTATCAGCACAACCGACCCCGTGTGCTGGTAAGTGTCTAGCCTAACCTCTGCGAAGTAGTGACGAGGCTAGGACCAGACTACCAAGTAAACTATGCAGTTATATCATAAACAGCGGAAATAGAAGCAGGTTATTACAATTAAAATTGGGCAGGGGAAACATGCTTTGGGGGAATAATAGATAACAACGGAATATCAAGAGAATATAAAGAAACCAAAATCCAATTACTAACACAGATAAGGAAAACAAATGCAGAGTTCTATTTTGTTCCACATCTCATTGCAGGAGTGCAACCCGATCCCATTTCATGAATCTCGTTCCAGGCGTGCAACCTGATCCCATTTCATATATCTCATTGCAGGCGTGCAACCCGCTCCCATTTCACATATCACATTGCAGGCGTGCAACCCTCTCCCATTTCACATATCTCGTTGCAGGCGTGCAACCCGCTCCTATTTCACATATCTTGTTGCAAGCGTGCAACCCGCTCCCATTTCACATATCTTGTTGTAGGCGTGCAACCCGCTCCCATTTCACATATCTTGTTGCAGGCGTACAACTCGCTCCCATTTCTTTTATCAACACCAACCATAAAAGGGTCCCAGCAAGGGAACGATAACATCAAAACAACATCCCGGCAAGGGAATAATAGTATGACAATACCATCTCGGCAAAGGAACAATAATGATAATAATATCCCAGCAAGGAAATAATAATATGACAATAACATCTCGGCAAGGGAACAATAATGATAATAATATTCTGGCAAGGGAACAGTAATGATAATAACATCCCGGCAAGGGAACAATAATGATAATAACATCCTGGCAAGAGAACAATAATGATAATAACATATGAAGCGCAATAAACCACAATGGAGTCATAACAATTACAATTCAAGACTCATGGGCATGCTTGACACCGACATATAGATACTCTTCACTATGCTTATACGTCTTACTCCACAATTAACGCGTAAGAAATAAGACACGACTCCTAATCCCTCAAGCTAAGGTTAGACCAAACACTTACCTCGATACCACGAACACAATTCAAGCCTCTACTATCGCTTTACCTCTTGATTCCACCACCAATTTGCTTGTATCTAGCCACAAGTTACTTAATTACATCAATAAATGCTAAATAAATCAATTCTAATGCATGAAAATATGTTTTCTAAAGTTTTACCCAAAAAGTCAAAACTCGCCCCCAGCCCACATGGTCAAAACCCGAGGTTCGAACCAAAACCCAATTATCCATTCTCTCACGAACCCAAATATATAATTTGTTTTGAAATCGGACCTCAATCGAGGTCCAAATCCCCAATTTTTAAAAAACCTAGGTTCTACCCAAAATACCCAATTTCCCCCATGAAAATCATTGATTTTGAGTTTAAATCATGTGAAAAGATGTTAATGATTGAAGAAAACAAGTTAAAATTGACTTACAATCGATTTGGTAGAAGATTTGTCTTTGAAAAATCGTCCAAGTGTGTTTTGGTTTTGAAAGAGTGTGAAAAATGGGAGTTTTTCGGCTAAGTATAAAAATTGAAGGTTGCAGATATGGGAATTGCGACCAGGGTTCGCAATTGTGACCAGGGTTCGCAATTGCGATCCCAGACTTCTGCTAAGTTGGAAATTGCGAACAACTTCTCGCATTTGCGAGTTGGGAATTGCGAAGAATGCGTCGCAAATGCGAAGCATGCAGGCCTGCAATGCAACAGCTGAAAGTCTGCAATTCCTCAAGACCAAAATCCACCCTGTGGCTTATCCAAAACTCACCCGAGCCCTCGGGGCTCCAAACCAAATATTCACACCAACCTAAAAACATCATACGGATTTACTTGTGCATTCAAATCACTCAAATAACATCAACAACTATGAATTTAGCATCAAAATTATGAAATTTCTCAAGAACTTCAAATTTTCCAATTTTCTCAAATACGATCCGATTCACGTCATCTCAAGTCCGTTTATTACCAAATTTCATAGGTTCCACTCAAATCATATATAAGACCTATACCGAGCTTCGAAACCAAAATACTGGCCCGATACCAATGGTTTCAAAGACATTTCACTTTCAAAAACTCATAATTATTTCAGCAAAACAATTTCTTTCAAAAATTCATTTTTCGGGCTTGGGACCTTGGAATTTGATTCCGGGCATACGCCCAAGTCCCATATTTTCCTACGAACCCTCCGAGACCATCAAATCATGGGTCCGCTTCCGATTACCCAAAATGTTGACCGAAATCAAATTAATTCATTTTAAAGTCAAAATTCATCATTTTTACAGATTTTCACATAATGGATTTCTGGCTACACGCCCGGACTGTGCACACAAATCGAGGTGATGCTAAAAAAGGTTTTTAAGGCCTCAAAACACAGAACTCATTTCTAAAACAAGTGATGACCTTTTGGGTCATCACAGCAACACTAAAATGTGGCAGGAGCGTTGCACAAACCAAATGGCATTCTCCTATATGCATATGTTCCATGAGGACATGTGAAAGTTGTATTATCTTGATCTTCTGGTACGATTGGGATTTGGTTATACCCTGAATAGCGATCAAGAAAACAATAAAAACCATATCCTGCAATTCTTTCTAATATTTGATCAATAAATGGCAAAGGAAAGTGATATTTTCTAGTGCCATCATTGAGACATCTATAATCTATACAGACTCTCCATCTTGTGATGGTCCAGGTAGGTATTAGTTCATTATTTTTATTTTTTATCACTGTCGTACCTCCCTTTTTGTTACTACCTGAACAGGACTTACACAAGGGATGTCTGAAATAGGGTAAATAATATATGCCGCCAAAAGCATTACAATCTACTTTTTTACCACTTCCTGCATTGCTGGGTTTAATCTCCTTTAGGGTTAGACTATCGGTTTGTAGCTATCCTCCATGAGGATTATGTGCATACAAATTGCTAGATTAATCCCTTTGATATCTCTTACATTCCATCCCAAGTCTCCTTTGTATGCTTTCAATACTTCAATCAATCTTTCTTCATGTTATGTAGTTAGTTAAGATGAAATAATTATAGGGAATAACTCATGCGCAAGATAGACATATTTCAAATGAGAAGGGAGAGTTTTGAGTTCAATTTTTGGTTGAACTTCCTCTAATTGCATGTCCCCTTCCTCATAATCTTTTTCCAATAATTTTGCATCACTTCTAATAGTCAGATCTTCATCCTGTATGGTGCCAGATTTTGCCAAACATCTTTTCATTGAGTCGGAAATTAATTGATCATCTTTGAATTCATCTATAAGATTATTAATCATGTCAATTGAAAATCATGAAGATGATGTATCATCTTCTGAGAATCTTAGTATCTTTTGCATATCAAAAATAACACTTTCTTCATCAACTCTTAAAATTAGTTGTCCTTGATGGACATCTATGATTGCCCTGCCTGTTGCAAAAAAATGGTCTACCCAAAATAATTGGTTCATCAGGACACTCCTTCATTTCAAGTACTATGAAATCTACAGGAAAAACAAATTTATCTACTCTTACAAACACATTTTCAATTATTCCCTTTGGTCTCTTAGTACTTTGATCAGCAAATTGAAGTGAAACACATGTGTCTTTCATTTCACCAATTTCTGATTTTTTTAAAAAAGAAAATGGCATCAAATTTATTGAAGCTTCAGAATCACAAAGTGCTTTTTTAATGTATACTCCTCCCATAGTACATGGAATGGTGAAACTACATAGGCCACCGAGTATTTGTGGTCGCTTATTTTAAAGTATAGCACTGCATCATTCAGTAAGCATTACCACAGAAACTTCTTCCAATTTCCTTTTGCTTGATCAAATTTCTTTCAAAAAATTGGCATATGAAGGCATTTGCAATAAAGCATCAGTAAAAGGAATGTTAATGTGAATTTGTTTAAAAATCTCCAAAAACTTTGCAAATTGATTATCAAGCTTTTCTCTTTTCATCTTTTTTGGGAAAGGAATTGTAATAGGGAAAGAAGTTAGATTTTTAGCATTTTTTTTCTTGGTTTCTTTCTCTTCTGATGGTTGATAGGGTGTCTCACCCTTTTCACCCTTGCCTTGTCACGACCCTAAACCCGGACCGGATCGTGATGGCGCCTCTCGTGAAGACAAGGCCAGCCGATACTTCCCATTTTAGTTTTATAGCAGTTAAACAATAAGATTCAAGTCCAAAACATTATAAATAATCCAAAGGTGAACAGTGATAACACAGAACAATATGCGGAATACAACCCAACACAGCCCGATACCGGGGTGTCACAAGTCATGAGCATCTAAAAATCCGGAATAATCAAGAAAGTCTACAGATTTCAATACAAAACTAAAACAAGGAGAAATAAAATAGGGAAGAAGCTCTGGGCTACGAACGCTGGCAGGTACCTAGAGAATCTTTGGATCCGCCTGAGCTAGAAAGATTAACACTCGGGAGCGAGACCAGATGCGCCTGATTCTGCACACGGGGTGTAGGAAGTAAAGTGAGTACTCCAACTCAGTGAGTAATAATCATAAATAAAGACTGAAAGCAGAAAATCACGTAAGGCACATTACAGGCTATAATGAAGCAATAAAACTAGTAAAAATAGTAAAGATATGTGAAAGTCATTTTAATTAAACTTAAACTTCAAGAAATACCTTTTCAACAATTAAGATGGTAAATGATAGGCAAATAAGAAACATAAACACATAAAGGTTTGCCCCTCGGGCACAGTATCAATAGAATCCGCCCCTCGGGCAATATCTCAGAACAATACCAGCCCCTCGGGCTAAATCTCACATCTCAATGGGTACTCGCGCTCACTGGGGGTGTGCAGACTCCTAGAGGGGCCCCTTACGTCACAAGCGCAATATCAAGCCATCTCGTGGCATCATCATTAGGCTCTCGGCCTCATATCAACAAGCCATCTTGTGGCGTACATATCTCAGGCCCTCGGCCTCATAATCATAATCCAGTGTTTTCTCACAACATAGGCCCTCGGCCTTATTCAGTCAAAATTCTCACAAGCCGCTCGAGCAATAGTAAAACAAGATTCTCAGTCCAAAATATCATTTAAAAGATCATTTAAGTGTTAAAACAGAGTAAACATGGCTGAGTATGAAAACAGTGAAACATAACATGACTGAGTTCAAGTATAAAATCAAAATAGTGAGGAAATATCAATAAAATCCCCTAAGGGTTTAAATAGTTGGCACGAGGCCCAAATATGGCGTTCAGCCCAAAACATGGTGATAGCAAATAGATTTCAGTCAAATACGCAGTAAAATAGTCATTTGGGACGGACTAAGCCACAGTCCCCAACAGTGACGACCCCACGCTCGTCATCTAGCGTGTCTGTCACCTCAATATAGCACAACGATGTGCAATCTGGGATTTCATACCCTCAAGACATCATTTACAATCATTACTCACCTCTATCCGGTCAAATCTCTAGCCCATGGCGCCTTTACCCCTCGAATCGGCCTCCACTCGCATCGAATCTATCCAAAATCAGAATCACGACGTCAAAATATGCTAAGGGAACGAAGCCCAAGCGAAAATAATCAATTTATAGCATAAATCCCAAAATTACAAAAACCCGACCCTTGGGCCCATGTCTCAGAATTCGATAAAATTCACACTAGTGGATTCCTTATCTCCCCACGAGTTCATACATATAAAAAGTACCAAAATCCGACCACAATAGGTCCCTCAAATCCTCATGTCTAGGTCTCCAATTCCAAGCCCTAGTTTTCCCAATTTTAACCCTTAAATTCCATTTATTATAGCTCTAATTCGTGAAATAATACCATAGGGACGAGTGTTAGGTCCAACATCCTTACCTCAATGAAGTTCCCTATCGCATCTGCGGCATCGCACCTGCAGTCCCCAATCCGCAGGTGCGGAAATACCAGAAGCAGAAAATATGCAACTTCTTCAAAAATTACAAACTCTCCGTCAACAATCCGAAATCACCCCGAGGCCCCCAAGACCTCAACCAAAAGCACAAACATAACCCATAACCTTATTCATACTTATACCAATCGTCAAAACACCTCAAACAACATCGAATCAACCAAAACACATAGGATTCAAGCCTAAGTTTCCAAAATCTTCTAAATTCCGCTTTTGTTCAAAAACCCAACCAAACCACGTTCAAATGACCTGAATTTTGCACACACATCCCAAATGACTCCACGGAACTACTGCAACTCTCGGAATTCCATTCCGACTCCTATATCAAAATCTCACCTACCAATCGAAAATCGCCAAAATATCAACTTCGTCAACTCAAGCCTAAATCTACTCCGAACCTCCAAAACTCATTCTGATCACGCTCCTAAGCTTCAAATCACCTCCCGAAGCTATCCAAACCATCATAACTCACATCCGAGCCCTCTAACCCATAAGTTAACATCCGGTTGACTTTTCGAACTTAAGCTTCCTCAAAAGAGACTAAGTGTCTCAAACCTTACCAAATCCTTTCCGAACCCGAGCCAACCAACCCAATCACATATAGAACCAATAGACAAAGCAATAAGAAGCAGAAAAGTGGAAAATAGAGCGGCAACTCATGAGACAACTGGCCGGGTCGTTACATCCTCCCCAACTTAAACAAACGTTCGTCCTCGAACGAGTCAAGAAACATACCTGAAGTGTTACGCCCTGTGGTATTACGTGTTATGCTTTGTAGTATTAAGTTACGACAGTGTTTCACCTAGCAGTATTATATTACAGTGATGTCACATTTCGCAGTATTAAGTTACGATGATGTTGTACCCGAAAGTAGTGTACATTAAATTTGTCGTAAGATAATTGACATCAATCCAAGTAAAAGATTATTTGGAGATTATAAGGATTATGTTATTTCACAAGTGATTGGTAAATTCATGAAGGTGAAAGAGGGAGCAATTCAAAAAATGAATTTTGTCCAAGTTTGGTATTTTAGGGTAAAATATGGCCCGAGCTAAAATACCCGGTATTTATAGACTAGTGTCATACGAGGTACCACATGGCCATAATAGTAAGGTGTATAAGGTATGTGAAAAGTGAGTAATATTTATAAGTAATTGGGAATAATTCTCAATTTTGCGGGTAATTAATTAATTACCGAGTAATGGGATATTACCTAATTAATTGGGGATATATTTGGATAAGATTAAACCCTACCCCACCCCACGTGGCAGCAAGCCACGGCTTGGAGAAGTGACTCTTAGTTAATTTTCCTTAGGTGGCCACTATCATGTTAGTTACACACTACATTCCTAAGAATTTGTTTTTATAATAAGTAATTTTCCTATAGCACTTAGCTTGTTCACTCCAACCTTTAGGTTTATTAGTAAGCAACCTGTTACTTTGCATTTGGTTATGCATAATATGTTGTGAACTTCACTTTAGATCTTCACATCAACAATCTGTCAGAAGTCTTTAACTCACTATACCGGAGGGATAACCAACTAGCGTAGCAAAACATATTTAGCATTCTGTTGAGAATTTATGACTCAATTTTGGACAGGATAAGGTCCATTGTACACCATGTATTTTCAGTATGACTGAAATGTATTAGGGAAGATTCTGGCCTTTAACATAATGATTATACTCACGCCGGTTTGCTTTAGCGGATACGAGTTGAGCTCTTCAGCAAGTAGGATACGACCAGGTATGTTAAAGTTATCCCTTCTTTCTTTTGGCATGATCCATACGAATCGAACGAAACGTGCAAATGCACAAATTTTATTAATGACTCTATTCATAGAAGTATTAAAGATATCTATGTTCTTGAATTTTCACGTGCCATAATATTTTATCATCTGTTCATGGGTCTCAAAAAAAAATACAAAAGTTGAAAAGAGTTTACTTTATGATATTACTTAGAGGAAAAATGGTCTTCTGACATTCCGAATGATTTTATTGACGTACTTTCATGCATTGCATTCATGTCCATTGACCCATGACCAGATGGCATTATATACGCGTATATATGTAAATATATGTATATGGGATATGGGAAAAGGTTACGGCGTTATATACGCACCACCACCTGATCAGTTGGTATATGATGATGATGTTGCCCACGGTGGCTGAAATATGATTGAAAAGGCGTTATATAGGCATATATATATTCAAACGGCATTATATACGTGTATATATGTATGTATATATGTATATGGGATATGGGAAAGGTTATGGCGTTATATACGCACCACCACCTGATCAGCTGGTATACGATGATGATTTTGCCCGCAGTGGCCGATATGATATGATGGGATGTCCTCAGAGGCTGATGATGTTATGAAACATGTACTTATGCATGACATGACATTCATATGCATACGCATGATGCTTAAAGTAATTTATGATTTACAAAGTTATTCAGACTTACAGGTTGAGTCATGTACTCTATATGTCTTCCATGTCTCTTATGTATTTATTTATGTGCCTTAAATACTCAGTACATTATTTGTACTGACGTCCCTTTTGCCTGGGGATGATGTGTTCCATGCCCGCAGGTCCTGATAGACAGGTCGAGAGCCCTCTAAGTAGGCTATCAGCTCAGCGGAGGATGTTGGTGCGCTCCATTTGCTTCGGAGTTGCTTGTTTGGTTAGTATGATTTAGACGTGTATTGTTTGGTATGGTGGGACTCTATCCCGACCTTTATGATACTTATGTACTCTTAGAGGCTTGTAGACATATGTCGTATATGTGAAAGATTGTACGGCCCTATCGGCCTATGTTTGAGTTTATAAATGATTATGTTGGCCTACTACGCCCGTATGTCACGTTTATATGATGATGTAATAAGAAAGATATGTTACGTTGGTGCTCGGTTTAGTAAGGTACCGGGTTCCCATCGCGGCCCATCGGTTTGGGTAGTGATAAAAGTGGTATCAGAGCAGTTCTGTCCTAGGGAGTCTACAAGTCGTTTCTAGTAGAGTCTTGTTTATGGGTGTGTCGTGCACCACACTTATAAGCAGAAGGCTACAGGGCATTTAAGACTGTCACTCTTTCTTCTTACTCTAGATCGTGTGGTAGAGCTTACTTATAAGAATTCAACTTCTGAAATTCTATTTTATTCGTAATAAGACGATGCCTACATCCGGAAAGAAGGTTAGAGAGAGAGATAGTTGTGGAAGAGCTTAGTTAGAAGAATTGGATTTTTGTATGATACCTACGATAAGTAAATATGAGGTCTTTAGCAGATCATGGGTGTACTGAAAGGTGTAAACTTCCTGATAAGAAGTCTTAAGGCAAGAATGCATATCCACCTTTTTGGTGAAAGACAATGAGAGATTAAAAAATAAATACACGTTTCAACAAGTGAAAGAAGCAAGATGAAGAAGGGTACGAGGTGCCCAGTTAATAAAGGTTAACATCGTTTATAATTGAGGCAAAGGAACATAAGCTTTTTGAGTTATATTCAACAGTAATAGAAGTATATACAATTGGTCGCACCCCTGCCAGATATGCCCTATGGGGGTTAACAAAAGTAGTATAAGAAGATATGATGGATGGATTGTTTGCGTCAGTTGACATTTCCGAAGGATATTGCAAATATGCTAATAGATCTCCTTATGAGACACCAGATGGTGCACTCTGAAATAGTGCAACCAGATATGAGTACTACAAAGACATGCACTATAAGCCTTGAAGGGATAAATATTACCTTAGTGTGGGTCGCGTCCCTAGTAAAGCAAGAACGTTAAGCAACTTGAAGAGCCGATGAATGAAGCAAGGAGAGCTAAAAGCGAAAGAATGTCGTGTTGAAGTTTTCATAAGAAAAGGGATATGCAAAAATATTAACGGGAGATGAGAAGAGAGTTAATGAAACATTATTAGTAAGATATGATACACGGATGATAACGGTAGGTCAAAAAAATGATGACAGTATTACAGAATTTACAGTCAAGTGAAGGGAAAGACAAAAGATGACAGGCCTTGAGACAATGAAAGAATATAGGCCATAAAGTCATATCCTCACTTCGAGAAATAAGTTTGCAACTCTAACGCAATTACCAAAAGGAAAAGTTAGACCCAGAGTAACAAGAAATCAATATGGGCTAGGGAATAAGATAAACTAAATATGAATTAGGGACTGAGAGATTTGGTAATAGCCAGCATCATGAGAATTTCAGATCACATTCCAGCAATAATATGACGGACAACAGAAAAAGGTTCATAAGAAATTCAGAGAATGGTCATTCAGGAAGAAGCTTCCCTAAAGCAAGCAATGTTAACAAAGTTAAGCTTAAGGGACCATATGTACCAGTTACATTAAGTGTCATCCTCGCAAGTTAGGGGATTTGTCATCCTTGGTATAGAAGGATTGCCGCAAGGCGAGTAAGTATCATTGATGTAAGAGGACGCCAAAGATAAAAAGGTAAAACATCTATAGGCAGGTCGTCATAGCTCCAACTCTTAGTACACCCCTAAAGGGGGGAATATGGAATAGAGTGGTATAAAATCAGAATTAAGTGGATCCACTAACTATGGAATGGTAAAGGAAGAATGCGATAAATGAAAGAGGAATGAGACGGCACTTATCCAAATCTTATAGATACACTACGATTCAAGAATATTGTGCAAGAACGATGTCAAGGAGAGGAAGTAAAGGTTTCTGCCCGAGCTGTTATTAATAAATAAAGAGCCAGTACGAGATATAAGTTAAAATAAAGTAAATAACCCAAGAAAGATTACGAGGAATATTGATATGAGAATGGGCCAACGAGTAGTTAGTAATTGGTCAGGAAGATCTCAGTTTTGGCTTAACAGGAGGTTACAGACGAGTCATCAGATCGTTTAAGATAAACATAGTAGAACCTAACATAGAGAATTTAGCCTCGGAGAATATCATTATAATACTTGAGATATATTAAAACAAGAGTCGGGGTAGTTAAAGGTATTGTATGAGTGTTACGGGGATAAAAGAAAGTGCCACTGGGAAGGCAGTCAAAATATCAGTTCAGAAGCAATCATATAAGCACAAGGGTATGGAAGTAAGCAACTAAAGATGATTATAGGCAAGTAAGAACATCAGAAAAGGTCTATAATAAGCTCACAGCTTTACGAGAGCCAAGGGTTCTCCCTAAGTACTACAACAAAAGACTAGCTGAGGAGATAAGAAAGAAGGCTTCAACCTAAGCACAACGACCTAAAGAGGAAATGGTCGTGTAACAACAATTTCGCAACAACATTGTAAGCATTCCAAAGGAAAGCGACACCTATCGTGGCTAAAGAACGGGAAGTAAGAGTTAAAAGTAATATTCGAGATCATATGAGTTGTATGAAAACTCTGGCAAGTTTGGGCACTAAGATAAGCTAAGTATGGATGCAACGAGAGGGCAGAAAGACTAGGAAAGGTAATAGCATACGTTGAGAAAAAAAGCTAAGATGGAACAAAAGAATTATTTGATCAATGATCCAGAGTTAGTACGTTATGGATATACTCAAGATTTTGGAGCATTATCCAAGCAGCATATTTGTTGACAACCATACAGCCATAGAAGACTTCGGTATAAGTTAAAAGAAAGAATTAAGCCCAGGGCATAGACAAAGGATTGAATTATTAGAAGATTGTATCATGGATATTCCATAAAGCCCATGAAAGGCTAAGGTAATAACCGATACCATGAGCCACAGATCGGAAGATAGCTTAAGCCTACGTAAAGGTTGATCAGAAGGAAGAGGAAACTAAAGAATTACATCACCTAAGTATTGACCTAGAAGAATTATAGAAGTTGTGCTGGAGAACATGACATAATCACTCTTATATCAGATGTTCAAGAGAAATAACACAACAACCATAATCTATAATGACTCTACAAGCAAGCTAGTTAGAAGAAGTACCAGCCTCAAAAGAAGCTAGTACGAAGCTCCACCGGATTATGTATGTACCAGAGGTGCAAGTATTATAATAGAGCTTCAAATGGTGAATGCGATTTATACCTATGTGGGATGGAGGTTATGAAAGAAAGATAGAAGAAGGTAAGGTGGTACTTTAAAGTAAGTAAGGTAAAGGTGCACAACGTACGGAATACTCAAGTATAGAAGGATGAGAGTGGTCCATACTTTAGGTAAAAGATTAGAAGCACTGGGATTCAGTATCCAGGGATGATAGCAGTGTCATCAGTAGCATACCTTCCAGCCTATGGTTTCTAAGTACTGAGAGATCTAGTTAAGAGAATAGAGAAAAGTTGGAGATGATGTGATGTCTTGCTCGGCATTCCAGAATAACATAAGTAAATCTATGGTGCAAGCAAGTTGAAGGAAAGTTTCGAGTATTATAAATGGATATTTATAGGTATCAAACTTAAGTATGGTAGAGTGACAATTTTTAAGAAAACATGAGTAAGGATGAGGAAAGGCAAGTGAAAAGGTGACGAGAATGGATAAGTCCTCAGGATTAAGTCCATGAAAACAAGAGAGATAATGGTTTCTCTAAATTATACAAAGCTCACTATAGCCTGAATGAACTCAAAGGAGTCTAAGACTAATAGCATTTAGAAGGAATGAAATGTTGACCTGGTAATAAAATGAGGGTATAATTGTGATAGATAGAGGATGACGTTTGGACCTTCGTTTGAATAATGATTTGAAAAAGAAAAAAAAATGGAGAAAAGATCTTGTTGTCGGCACAAAATTAGGATACCCCCATAAGGTGAATCACATTGAGACACTATGAAATACGATTATGGGAATCACTTCGAATATTCCTTGAGGTAACGTAAGCCCTAGGGGCAAAGTGTTACGTAAGGAGTTTCAAGTTATCAGTGGTATATTGTAGATCAATATTGAGGTGAATCAACAATGGATGGACAAAAGTCACAAAGCATGAGATGAGATTAGGCCATCATTCTAAAGATGAGCAGTAATGAGGAAGCATTAAAGCACTTAAATTTATACTTGTGGAATAAGCAACGAGAGTAAGCTGGAATTTGGTAGTAGACCTCAACAACGATAAATTAAAGTAAGAGTTATGGAAGTAAATTCATACGGATGGCTAAACGGACATGTGCGATGAGATATAGCAATATTCGTGAATTCAACAAAGTACCAAGCAAAGAACTTCAGTATACTCATATATGCCCAAAGGGACATCTTATCAAACTCTACATATGAAGCCTAGAGATTGGTCACACTTACAAGGTCAACTGCATGATGAAAGGTAGCAACAGTTACGAGATTGGAAGGAATCTGACTACAAGTTGTGGTGTGAGAAGGAGGCCTAAGGAAGGACTTCCCTGAACTTTGGACTTATTCACAAAACAGTGGCCTAGATGGAAAGGGGAGTTCTAAAGTATTCGCAAGATATAAGTTATGAAAATGATAAGTGCATCAGTCACCATTCGAGGACGAATGTTCCAAAGGGGGAATAATGTTACGCCCCATGGTATTAGTCGATGTTATGCTTTGCAGTATTAAGTTACGACAGTGTTTCACCCACCAGTATTACATTACGATGATGTCACAATTCGCAGTATTAAGTTACGACGATGTTGTACCCTAAAGTATTGTACGTTAAATTTGTCGTAAGGTAATTGACATCAGTCCAAGTAAAAGATTATTTGGAGATTATAAGGATTATGTTATTTCACAAGTGATTGGTAAATTCATGAAGGTGAAAGGGGGAGCAAGTCAAAGAAAATGAATTTTGTCCAAGTTTGGTATTTTGGGGTAAAATATGGTCCGAGCTAAAATACCTGGTATTTATGGACTAGTGTCATACGAGGTACCACATGGCCATAATAGTAAGGTGTATAAGGTATGTGAAAAGTGAGTAATATTTTTAAGTAAGTGGGAATAATTATTAATTTTGCGGGTAATTCATTAATTACCGAGTAACGGGATATTACCTAATTAATTGGGGATATATTTGGATAAGATTAAACCCTACCCCACCCCACGTGGCAGCAAGCCACGGCTTGGAGAAGTGACTCTTAGTTAATTTTCCTTAGGTGGCCACTATCATGTTAGTTACACACTACATTCCTAAGAATTTGTTTTTATAATAAGTAATTTTCCTATAGCACTTAGCTTGTTCACTCCAACCTTTAGGTTTATTAGTAAGCAACCTGTTACTTTGCATTTGGTTATGCATAATATGTTGTGAACTTCACTTTAGATCTTCACATCAACAATCTGTCAGAAGTCTTTAACTCACTATACCGGAGGGATAACCAACTGGCATAGCAAAACATATTTAGCATTCTGTTGAGAATTTATGACTCAATTTTGGACAAGAGAAGGTCCATTGTACACCATGTATTTTCAGTATGACTGAAATGTATTAGGGTAGATTATGGCCTTTAACATAATGATTATACTCACGCCGGTTTTCTTTAGCGGATACGAGTTGAGCTATTCAGCAAGTGGGATATGACCAGGTATGTTAAGACTATCCCTTCTTTCTTTTGGCATGATCCATATGATACGAACGAAACGTGCAAATGCAAAAATTCTATTAATGACTCTATTCATAGAAGTATTAGAGATATCTATGTTCTTGAATTTTCACGTGCCATAATATTTTATCATTTGTTCATGGGTCTCAAAAAAATACAAAAGTTGAAAAGAGTTCTTTATGATATTACTTAGAGGAAAAATGGTCTTATGACATTCCGAATGATTTTATTGACGTACTTTCATGCATTGCAATCATGTGCATTGACCCATGACCAGATAGCGTTATATACGCATATATATGTAAATATATGTATATGGGATATGGGAAAATGGTTATGGCGTTATATACGCACCACCACCTGATCAGCTGGTATATGATGATGATGTTGCCCACATTGGATGTATATGGGATATGGGAAAAGGTTACGGCGTTATATACGCACCACCACCTGATCAGCTGGTATATGATGATGATGTTGCCCACATTGGCTGAAATATGATTCAAACGGCGTTATATATGCATATATATGTAAATATGATTCAAACAATGTTATATACGCGTTATATACGCGTATATATGTATATATATATATATATGTATATGGGATATGGGAAAGGTTATGGCGTTATATACGCACCACCACTTGATCAGCTGGTATACGATGATGATTTTGCCCTCAGTGGCCGATATGATATGATGGGATGCCCTCAGAGGCTGATGATGTTATGAAACCTGTACCTATGCATGACATGACATTCATATGCATGACGCTAAAAGTAATTTATGATTTACAAAGTTATTCAGACTTACAGGTTGAGTTATGTACTCTATATATCTTCCATGTCTCTTATGTATTTATTTATGTGCCTTACATACTCAGTACATTATTCATACTGACATCCCTTTTGCCTGGGGACGCTGCGTTTCATGCCCGCAGGTCCCGATAGACAGGTCAAGAGCCCTCCAAGTAGGCTATCAGCTCAGCGGAGGATGTTGGTGCGCTCCATTTGCTTCGTAGTTGCTTGTTTGGTTAGTATGATTTAGACATGTATTGTTTGGTATGGCGGGACTCTATCCCGACCTTTATGACATTTATGTACTCTTAGAGGCTTGTAGACATATGTCGTATATGTGAAAGATTGTACGGCCCTATCGGCCTATGTTTGAGTTTATAAATGATTATGTTGGCCTACTAGGCCCGTATGTCACGTTTATATGATGATGTAATAAGAAAGATACGTTACGTTGGTGCTCGGTTTAGTAAGGTACCGGGTGCCCGTCGCGGCCCATCGATTTGGGTCGTGAAATGAAGCCTCAAACATGTGAGTATATCTGCTCCGTATCTCCCGCTCGGTCTGCTAGGTAGCCTCCTCCACGGGCCGACCTCTCCACTGCACTTTCATTGAAGCTATATCCTTTGATCTCAACTTTTGAACCTGACGCTCCAAAATAGTTGTTGGCTCCACATCATAAGTCAAATCACCATCCAACTGAACCATGCTAAAATCCAGAACATGAGACGGATCCCCAATATACTTCCGGAGCATAGAAACATGAAATACTGGATGCACACTCGACAAGCTAGGTCGCAAGGCAAGTTAATAAGCCACCTCCCCAATCCTCCGAAGTACCTCAAAAAGCCTAATGAACCGAAGACTCAATTTACCTTTCTTCCCAAGTCTCATTACACCCTTCATCGGTGAAACCTTCAATAGAACCTTCTCGCCAACCATGTAGGACACATCTCGAACCTTCCTATCAGCATAACTTTTTTGCCGCGGCTACGCTGTACAAAACCTCTCCTGAATTACCTTCACCTTCTCCAAAGCATCCTGCACCAAGTCTGTCCCCAATAGCCTAGCCTCGCCCGGCTCAAACCAACCAACTGGAGATCTATGTCGCCTCCCATACAAAGCCTCATATGGAGCCATCTGAATACTCGACTGGTAGTTGTTGTTATAAGCAAACTCTGCAAGCGGTAGAAACCGATCACATGACCCTCCGAAATTAATGACACAAGCGCGCAACGTGTCCTCCAATATCTGAATAATGCTCTCGGACTGCCCGTCTGTCTCAGGTTGAAAATTTGTGCTCAACTCAACCTGAGTACCCAACTCTCGCTGCACAGACCTCCAAAACTGTGAAGTAAACTGAGTGCCCCTATCTGAAATGATGGAAACTGGGACACGATGCAAATGAACAATCTCCCGAATATAGATCTTTGCCAACCACTCTAAAGAATATGTAGTACACACAGGAATGAAGTGTGCGGAATTGGTCAGCTGATCCACAATTACCCAAATAGCATCGAACTTCTTCAAAGTCCGTGGAAGTCCAACTACAAAGTCCCTGGTGATCCGCTCCCACTTCCACTTTGGAATATCCATCCGCTAAAGCAAGCCACCCGGTCTCTAATGCTCATATTTCACTTGCTGATAATTGAGACACCGAGCTACAAATCCCACAATGTCTTTCTTCATTCTCCTCCACCAATAGTGCTGCCTCAAATCCTAATACATCTTCGCGGCACCCGGATGAATGGAATACCGCGAGCTATGGGCCTCCTCTAGAATCAACTCCCGAAACCCATCCACATTGGGCACACATATCCGACCCTACATCCTTAACACCCCATCATCACCAATGGTCACATCTCTAGCATCATCATACTGAACTCTATCCTTCAGGACAAGAAAATGTGGATCATCATACTGGTGCTCTCTGATGCGATCATATAAGGAAGACCGAGAAACCACACAAGCCAATACCCGACAGGGCTCCGAAATATCTAACCTCACAAACCGATTAGCCATGTCCTGAACATCAACTGCAAGAGGTCTCTTCCCAACTAGAACATATGCCAAACTCCCCATACTCACTGCCTTTCAGCTCAAAGCACCGGCCACCATATTGGCCTTTCTCGGATGGTACAATATGGTGATATCATAATCCTAAAGCAACTCCAACCACCTCCGCTGCCTCAAATTGAGATCCTTTTGTTTGAACAAGTGCTATAGACTACGATGATCATTAAACACCTCACAAGACACACCATACAAGTAATGCCTCCAAATCTTCAACGTGTGCATAATGGCAGCCAACTGTAAATCATGAACAGGGTAGTTCTTCTCATGGGTATTCAACTGACGAGAAGCATAAGCAATAACTCTACCATCCTACATCAATACACAACCAATACCAACTCTCGAAGCATCACAATACACAGTATATGAACTTGAAGCTGATGGCAAAACTAACACTGGAGCTGTGGTCAAAGCTGTCTTGAGCTTCTGGAAGCTCTCCTCACATTCATCCAACCACACAAATGAAGTACCCTTCTGAGTTAACTTGGTCAAGGGCGATGCGATAGATGAGAATCCCTGAACAAACCGGCGATAATAACCCGCCAAACCAAGAAAGCTATGAATCTCTATGGCTGAGAACAGTCTGGGCCAACTCTGAACTGCCTCTATCTTCTTCGGATCAACCCAAATACCCTCGCTGGACACCATGTGCCCCAAGAAAGCCATTGAACTGAGCCAAAACCCACACTTGGAGAATTTTGCATAAAGCTTCTCCACCCTCAATCTCTGCACCACAACTCTCAAAATGCTCTACGTGCTCCTCCTGACTACGCGAATACACTAGAATATCATCAATGAAGACTATGACAAACGAGTCGAGATAAGGCCAGAACACGTTGTTTATCAAATGCATGAACATTGCTGGGGCATTGGTCAGCCCAAAAGACATCACCAAGAACTCATAATGACCATATCGGGTCCTAAAAGCTATCTTAAGAATATCTGAGTCCCTGATCTTCAACTGGTGATAACCTATAATCAATGCATATCCTCATAGTGTCATCCTTCTTCTTCACAAATAGAACCGGCGCACCCCAAGGTGACACATTAGGCCGAATGAACCCCTTATCAAGGAGTTCCTGAAGCTGCTAATTTAACTCCTTCAACTCCGCCGGTGTCATACGATACGGCGAGATAGAAATGGGATGAGTGCCCGGCACCAAGTCAATACCAAAATCAATATCCATGTCCGGTGGCATGCCCGGCAGGTCTGCAGGAAACACATCGGAAAAATCCCTCACAACTGGAACAGAATCAATACAGGGAGTCTCTGCACTGACATCCCTTACAAAGGCTAGATACGAAAGACAACCCTTCTCAACCATACACTGGGCCTTCAAGAATGAGATCACTCTACTAGGAACATAATCAGTCACACCTCGCCACTCAATCCGTGGCACACCTGATATAGCCAATGTGACTGTCTTGGCATGACAGTCCAGGATAGCACGACATGGAGATAGCCAATCCATGCCCAAAATAACATCGAAATCCACCATACTCAATAATAAAAGATCCACTCGGGTCTCCAGACCCCCAATAGTCACCACACACAACTGGTACACACGGTCTACAACAACAGTATCGCCCACCGTGGTAGATACATAAACAGGTGAATCGAGAGACTCATGAGGCATACCCAAATAACGAGCAAAGTATGATGACACATAAGAAAAGGTGGAATCGGGATCAAATAATACAGAGGCGTCTCTGTGGTAGACTGAAATAATACCTGTAATAACAGCATCTAAAGTAATAGCATCGGGTCTAGCTGGAAGTGCATAGAAATGGCCTGACTACCACCTAATCAACCTCCCCCTCTAGGGCGGCCCCTAGCTGACTAACCTCCACCCCTAGCTGGCTATGCAGGTGGTGATGAAGTAACTGGTATTGAAGCCGATGACTAACCCCTCTGCTGAGATGAACCCGCAAGACAACGAGGGCACTGCCTCCACATATGGCCCATCTATCTACACTCTTAACAATTCCCAGGTGCTCGAGGAGGGGATTGAAGGGAAACCCTCACACCGGAGTGACTAGCAGATGCACCTGGCATAGAAGAGCCCTAAACTTATGGAGCACATGACGAACTCTGAGCTGGAAGGGAACTAAGTGATGACTGGCTCTGATGAGAACCATGAGAACCCTGACCCGATGACGCCCCATGATAACCTGGGTAAGCTGGCTGAGCATACCTAAATGGATGGCCTCTGTCATGCTAAAACTGACCTCTCAAAGGAGTACCACTATAACGACTAGATACTAGAGGCCTCTTGGCCTCCCTCTTCTCTCACTCCTAGCGACGAACAAACTCAATCTCACGGGCAATATCTACAACCTCCTTGAAAATAGCACCAGTCACCCTCTCCCTGGTCATGAGAATACGAAGCTGATAAGTGAGGCCATCACCAAACCTCTTAATCCTCTCAATATCTATCGGAACCAACCAAATGGCATGGCGAGCTAACTCGGAGAAACTCAACTCATACTGCGACATGGTCATCTCTACCTGATGCAACCACTCAAACTGCCTGCACAACTCCTCCCTTCGAGACTGCGGCACATACTTCTCCAGAAAGAGAACAGAAAAATGCTACCAGGTAAGGGGTTATGCACAAACAGGCCTACACCTCTCAAAATCCTCCCACCAAGTGAAGGCAGCTCCAGAAAACTGATAAGTAGTGAAAGCGACCCCGCTGGTCTCTAGAAAACCCGTTGTATGAAGTATCCTCTAACACTTATCCAAGAAACCCTGGGCATCCTAGCCCTTTGCACCACTGAAGGTTGGAGGTTGAAGTCTACCAAAACTCTCCAACCTATGTTGCTCGTCCTCTGGCATGGCAGGAACTACATAGTCCTGAGCAGCTGCAACCAGCTAGGCTGGATGCGCCCCTGGAGTCTGAAGTCCCTGCACAACCTGCTCAGGTGTGTAAGCGGCGGGAGTTTGAGTGCCCCCCCCTGCCTGAGAAGTAGTTGCGGCTGTAATAACTAAGACCGCCTGAGCTAGGCCAGTGCAAACTGATAGAATCTGAGCCAAGGCCTCCTGAAGACCTGGAATCACAATGGGCATAGCTGGTGTTTCTAGAGCGTCCATAACTAGGACCTGATCCTGAACTAGGGCGGCTAGTAGATCTGCAGGTGTTGCCCTAGCTGTTGTGCGGTCAACACCTCTACCCCTATCGCGACCACGACTACATCCTCGGCCTCTGGTGGCCACGGTTGGTGGTACTGGTGGTCGCCCATCCTAACCGGTAGCACGTGTCATCACCATCTGTGAGAGAATAGAACAACACAATTTTACTACTCGGATCAACAAATTCGCACAACAAGAATTTCAAGAATATGAAGTTTTTCCTAAAGGTTCTACAGCCTCTCGAGGATAAATACAAACGTCTTTGTATCGATCCGCGAGACTCTACTAAACCTGCTCATGACTCGTGAGACCTATGTAACCTAGGCTTTGATACCAACTTGTCACGACCCTAAACCTGGACCCGGTCGTGATGGCACCTCTCATGAAGACAAGGCCAGCCGACACTTCCCATTTCAGTTTTATAGCAGTTCAATAATAAGATTCAAGTCCAAAACATTACAAACAATCCAAAGGTGAACAGTGACAATACAAAACAATTTGCGGAATACAACCCAACACAGCCCGATACCGGGGTGTCACTAGTCATGAGCATCTAAAAAACCGAAATAATCAAGAAAGTCTATAGAGTTCAATACAAAACTAAAACAAGGAGAAATAAGATAGGAAGAAGCTTTGGGCTGCAAACACTGGCAGCTACCTAGAGAATCTTCGGATCCACCTAAGCTGGAAAGATCAACACTAGGGAGTGGGACCAGATGCACCTGAATCTGCACACGGGGTGTAGAGAATAAAGTGAGTACTGCAACTCAGTGAGTAATAATCATAAATAAAGACTGAAAGCAGGAAATCACGTAAGGCACATTACAGGCTATAATGAAGCAGTAAAACTAGTAAAAATAGTAAAGATATGTAAAAGTCATTTTAATTCAACTTAAACTTCAAGAAATACCTTTTCAACAATTCAGTAGGTAAATGACAGACAAATAAGAAAGATAAACACATAAAGGTTCACCCCTCGGGCACAGTATCAACAGAATCCGCCCCTCGGGCAATATCTCAGAGCAATACCAGCCCCTCAGGCTAAATCTCATATCTCAATGGGTACCCGCACACACTGGGGGGGTGTAGACTCCTAGAGGGGCCCCTTACGGCCCAAGCGCAATATAAAGCCATCTCGTGGCATCATCACTAGGCTCTCGGCCTCATATCAACAAGTCATCTCGTGGCATACATATCTTAGGCCCTCGGCCTTATAATCAGTTTCAAATATTTCCTCACAACATAGGCCATCGGCCTTACTCAGTCAAAAATCTCACAAGCCACTCGGGCAATAGTAAAACATGATTCTCAGCCCAAAATATCATTTAAAAGATCATTTAAGTGTTAAAACATAGTAAACATGGCTGAGTATGAAAACAATGAAATATATCACGACTGAGTTCAAGAATAAAATCAAAACAATGAGGAAATATCAATAAAATTCCCGAAGGGTTCAAATAGTTGGCATGAGGCCCAAATATGGCATTCAGCCCAAATAATGATGATATCAAATAGATTTCAGTCAAATACGCGGTAAAATAGTCATTCGGGACGGACTAAGTCATAGTCCCCAATAGTGCACGACCCCACGCTCGTCATTTAGTGTGTGTGTCACCTCAATATAGCACAACAATATGCAATCCGGGGTTTCATACCCTTAGGACATCATTTACCATCATTACTCACCTCAATCCGGTCAAATCTCTAGCCCGCGGTGCCTTTGCCCCTTGAATCGGCCTCCACTCGCATAGAATCTATCCAAAATCAGAATCACGACGTCAAAATATGCTAAGGGAACGAAACCCAAGTGAAAATAATCAATTTATAGCATAAATCCCGAAATTGCCAAAACTCGACCCTTAGGCCCACATCTCAGAATTCGATAAAATTCACATAAACGGATTCATCATCTTCCCATGAGTTCATACATATAAAAAGTACCAAAATCTGACCACAGTAGGTCCCTCAAATCCTCAATTCTAGGTCTCCAATACCAAGCCCTAGTTTTCCCAATTTTAACCATTAAATTTCATTAATTATAGCTCTAATCCGTGAAATAATACCATAGGGACGAGTTTTAGGTCCAAAATCCTTACCTCAATGAAGTTCCCTTGAAATCCTTCTTCAAAATCGTCCAAAAAGCTCCCAAGCCGACTAAGAAATGGTGAAATACCTCAAAAATCACGAAGGAAAAAATTTATACCGTCTCACCCAGGCATTTTCGCATCTGCGGCCAAATTCCCGCTTTTGCGGAACCGCATTTGCGATCCAAGAGCCGTTGTGCGGTTTACTAACTGCTTCTGTGATTTCTGTCTCCTCACCTTCTTCCGCTTTTGCGTCCTTCCTTCTATCATTTGCGGCATCGCACCTGCGGTCCCTAATCCGCAGGTGCGGAAATACCAGAAGTAGAAAATCTGCAGCTTCTTCAAAAATTCCAAACTCTCCGTCAACCTTCTGAAATCACCCCAAGGCCTCCGGGACCTCAATCAAAAGCACAAACATAACCCATAATGTTATTCAAACTTATACCAATCTTCAAAACACCTCAAACAACATCGAATCAACCAAAACACATCGGATTCAAGCCTAAGTTTCCAAAATCTTCCAAATTCCGCTTTTGATCAAAAACCCAACCAAACCACATCCAAATGACCTGAAATTTTGCAAACACATCCCAAATTACACCACAGAACTACTGCAACTCTTGGAATTCCATTCCAACCCCTATATCAAAATCTCACCTACCAACCGGAAATCGCCAAAATATCAACTTCGCCAATTCAAGCCTAAATCTACTTCGAACCTCCAAAACTCATTCTGAGTACTCTCCTAAGTCTAAAATCACCTCCCGAAGCTATCCGGGCCATCGGAACTCATATCCGAGCCCTCTAATCCATAAGTCAACATCTGGTTGACTTTTTCAACTTAAGCTTCCTCAAAAGAAACTAAGTGTCTCAAACCTTACCAAATCCTTTTCAAACCAGAGCCAACCAACCCGATCATATATAGAACCGATAGACAAAGCAATAAGAAGCAGAAATGAGAGAAATGGAGCAACAACTCATGAGACGACTGGCTAGGTCGTCACATGCGTACCTGTTGTTTTGATTGATTCTTTTCTTGTTTGTTTGCATAGGGTTCATCAAGAGTCATACCTGACCATAAGGCAATGGACTTAATTTGTTCTTTTGGATTTTTCTCTGTATTGCTCAGTAAAGGACCTTGAATTGCCAATTGGCTTAACTGAATTTCAAGATTTTTTAGAGCTGAATTTTGACTTTCCATTTTTTCATCAGTAACCTTAATGTACTTGTACAAAAGGTCATCAATACTTGGATGGCCTTATTGAGGCCTTTGCTGATATGGAGTTGCTTGCTGATAAGGCCTAAAATTTTGTTGTCCACGATTTTGATTTTGATATCCGGGTGGACTCTGTACCTGTTGCTTTTGGTAGTTTTGAGAGTTTTCAGCACCACTTGCATTGCTCCATTGAAACCTTGGATGTTTTTGTGCTAATAGACTTCCAAAAGGATATGACTTGTATCCGATGACATTGAAATGTTCATCATTTTTTATTGGTTGCTTAACATTCGTGGTTTAGATGGTTTCCTCCACACAAGTCACAAGCCTTAGACTGGCTTGGTTGTTGTGTATTTACCTGAAAAAAGATTCAAATCCAAATGCCAAAGAAACAATCTGTTGTGTTAGTGTATCTAAAGCATCCACCTGATTTATTGTAGCAGCTTTCTTAATGATTATACGCTTAGATGGACACTGTATGGTATTTTCAAAAATTTCATTAAGCAATTACAATGCTTCTCTGTGGTTTTTCCCATTATGGAACCTCCTGCAGCTGCATCTATTACATTTCTAGAAGAAGGTTTTAACCCATGATAAAAAATGTAAAACTGCATATGTTCATGAATGTCATGGTGTGGACATTTCCTTAACATTGTTTTCAATCTTTCCCAAGCTTGATAAACTGACTCAGTGTCAGTCTGCAAGAAGTTAGATATATCCTGTCTTAACTTTGCTGTTTTAGCAGGGGAAAAATAATTATTTAAAAATTTCTGAGTCATTTGATCCCATGTGGTAATAGACCCTTACGGCAAACTTCGTAACCAAGTTTTGGCCTCTCCTTTTAAAGAAAAAGGAAATAGCCTTAACTTAATTGTTTCAGGAGGTACTCCATTATACTTTGCAGTTTCAACCAATTCTAAAAAGTCAATTAAATGACTATGTGGATCTTCACTTAGATCACCAGTGAAAATGCAAGATTGTTGAATTGTTTGAATCAGGCATGTCCTGATTTCAAAGTTATTGGCTGCTACTGGAGGTTTCCTGACACTAGATTCACAGTTAAAGCAATCGGGTCTAGCATAATCTCTTAGGATTCTGTTTGCTGGTCTTGGCACCACTTCATCAAATTGCTCCTCTATATGAGCTAGTGATGGAATTTGTAGTGGATTGTTATCATCTTCTAATTGGTGCTCCATTCTGTTACAAGTTATGTTTTGAGATGATATTTGTCCTTTCCTGCACAATCGCAAAGGCTTTTCAATTTCAAGATCGTAATTAGCCAACTCTTTTGTAGAAGAGCGGGTCAGAAACTATCTGAAATTAAAGTAAAATAAAGACAGTCCCTTAAATAGTAATAGATAAGTTTTAAAAATGAATAAAAAAATAGTACGGTAATATTATAGTTAACTAAAACAATAAATTGTAACTAACCATCAAAAGAAATAATATAATACTAATTATATTATATGAAAAAAAATTCAATAATAAATCAAGTATGCTAAAGGATTAAAGTACTATCACTTAAAAAAAGTTGAATAAAACATTATTTTATAAAAATATAATAAAAGTAATAGTTATAATAATAGTAATATAGAATAGTACAAAGGATACTTTTAGGACTAGAATAGTAAAAACAAGTACTTACAATTATAATAATAATAAAAAAATAATAAAATATACTTTAAAAATGACAAATACAAAAATAACGAGATTGTGAATCACAAAATTAATATATTATACTATTATTTAGATGTTAGTACTAACAATAATAATATAATAATAAAATACAAAACAAAGTAGGTTGAAGTACTAACTATGAAGGATTTTTTTTTATATGCTTTTTTACAATATTATATAGAATTGCTCCTAATAATAGTAACAATTATGATAGTAGTATGTAGGAGATAACATTTTGAAGGAAAAATTAACAATAATAATAAATTCTCAAATTAGTAATAAAATATTGAATCTGAAGTAGATGTGTGTCAATTCCTGGCAACAGCGCCAAAAATTTGACGAAGCTTGTGTGTATAGGATCTTCTGCTCGTACTCTGTCAAATTCTAGTATAGTTTATGATATCGTCCCACAGAGATTGGACAATCTAAGCTACAGACTTGTAATATTTTGACTACTATTAGAGATAACCAAATTGATGAAAGGTGTGTTTGGAATTATAAATTAAGATAAATTTCTTCCGAAAAGTTTATATTTAAAAAGAGTTGGGAATCGTTGAATTCACTTGATATATCATTACAATAAAATCTCAGTTTCATACGTATTTCTCTAAAGAATAATTGCTTATTGCTAATACAATTATATTTTTACACTAAGAAATAAATAAATAATTAACACTCCGTGAGGTTATGTCAATTAATTGATTTAAAGCTAGTGACGATTAAACTGAAATATCTTGCCTAAATTGTGTTCAAGCATAGTAAAAACTTCGTGAGAATATTTTTACTAGAAAATCAATAATCTTGCCTTCAATAATTTCTCCGTGAGAATTAAAACTGAGGAAAGCAAGATTACAGACTTGAAACAACAATCTTACTAAAAATTACTTTGACTCTAATATTATGTGCTCAAGTGTAGTAAAAACTTCGTGAGAATATTTTTACTAGAAAATTAATAATCTTGCCTTCAACAATTCCTCAGAATTAAAACTGAGGAAAGCAAGATTACAGACTTGAAATAATAATCTTACCAAAAATTGTTTTCACTCTAATATTCTATTCATCAGTTATTATATATTAATTTTGCTCCGTGAGAATTACAAAATTAATATAAGAATAACTTAGATATAAAATATGTAGATGCGATAATAATGATTAAAAAATCATCATTCTAGCACAATATGAAATGTAAATAGAGTTTTAGGCCAAGAATGTATTGAACCTGAGATAGTATTATAATTATATCAAGCTTCATCAACTATCCCAACAAAAAGAAATTACTCCATTATGAAGTAAGAAAAGCTAAAAAATACTTTCAAAAGACTAAGAATATCTTTACCACAAAGAGAAAGACTAGAGGAAGAGACTAAGATTACTCTTCTCTTTCTCTTTAGAAACTTAGAAAAAACTAGATAGAAAATTGGATACAAAGTAGGATGCCCTTTCTTCCACAAATATATGCCTATTTATAGGAAAATTTCTCCAAGACCTTGGTGAGAATTTGCAAGATAATATCAATGTATCATATGGCATTGATGAGAAATGTCACGACCCAAAACTCATCAAAGGTCGTGATGGCGCCAGACACCTCGGTCAGGCAAGCCAACATTGAGTAATTAATTAAACTCTCATTTTAATATTTTTAGGAACCATAATTTCCTTAAATTTAACTAGTAAAAAGGTAATCATCAGTGAATAAATAATAATGTTTACAACTTTTAAAATACTGACTACTTCCATAGACATCCCAGAACTCGGTGTCATAAGTGCATGAGCATTTACTAGGGAATGAAATAAAATACAGTAACTGTCTGGAATACAAGTGGACAGAAATAAAAATACAGTACAATACTCTGAAGGAGACTTTGCTGGCTACGGTCATCTCAATAAATGCAACTCACCTAAGTCTCTGTATCAACCATGTCGCTATGCCACTAGCCACACATAAACTTGTGCAACAAAAATGCACAGCAAGTGTAGTATGAGTACGAAAATAACGTGTACCCAATAAGTATCCCGTCTAATCTCGAAGAAGTAGAGACGAGAGGTCGACTTCGACACTTACTAGTGGTCCAATAGTAATATATTATTAATAAGATTAATCAGGGATTTACTAAAAACGGTAGTAAATTCAAATAAGTCACGATACATGTAAACGTTTATTTTTATTTTAAAAGTCTCCGAATTCATAATCTATTAATTATCAATTTATCTCAAGTCAGGGAGAGCAAATATCAATTTCTATAAATCTCAAGGCAAGCAATACAAGCATGCACAAATCATGCCGAGGACGTACAGCCCGATCCAACAATATTTAAACTGTGCACTGCTAGAGGGTCGAATGGCGCGAACTATAGATGCATCCATTTAATCTACCGAGGCGTTAGGCCCATTCCACAATAGATAAAACATTCAAACAGTCAAATCAATAATTCATCAATGAGCAAATATTCAGGAAATAACAAGTTTCTCTGTTAAAAGTCAAGAAATGATATCTATCCTTTTAGAAATTCATTCACACGTTCGATATGTTTTAACCATTTTTTAAGTTCGTCAACAAGGTTGCAAGTATCACAAGTAAGCATGGTTTTGCGCCCTAAACTACCCGAACTTAAGCATAATAGTAGCTACGCATGGACTCTCGTCACTTCGTGCATACGTAGCCCCCACAAATAGGAGCACATAACAAATTAACTCACCTATGGGGACAATTCCCTCTTACAAGGTTAGAAAGGAGACTCACTTCGCTTCGAAGTCCAATAACCGGCTTCTAAGCCCCTTCTGACGACTCAAACTGATGCCCCAATGCTCCAAATCTAGCCAAATAACGGGCAAACTAATGAAAATACACCCTAATACTCATAACAATTCAATTTATATAAAATCCCAACTCCGCTCGAAAACTTGACAAAATTGCCCTCGGGCCCACGTTCCCAGATTTCGAATTTTTTCGAAGATAAATTTCACCCACAACCTCACGAACTCAAATATATAATTGGCTCTCAATTTCATGTCCAAAATCGTGGTCAAAATCCAAGAATACAAAATTCCTAGGTTTTCTTCAAAATCCCAAAATTTCTACTAATTTACATGATTTTTCATGTTAAAATCTAGATATAATCCAAGTAATTAACTCGCAATAGGTGGGAATCACTTACCTTGATATGGATGATCAAAATGGAGCTCCAAAACCACTCAAAGGTCGACTCCCATGGAGGAAATGAGATGAAATGAGCCAAACCCATTTCTTAACACTTATACACTGCCCAGATGACTCTTCTTCACGTTCGCGAGGCCCCCGTCGCGTTCGCGAAGAAGAAAATTCCCAAAACCATCTTTCCAAACTCTTCTCAGATAGCCTCTAGTATAATGGCTATAACTTTTTGTACAAAACTCCAAATGACAAATGATTTCACTTATTGAAAACTAGACACCAATATCTACAACTTTTGTGCTTTGGTCATCTCCCAATTCCTTATATATTTCGAGATATAAGCCTCTAAAATCAGCCCTGTGCAACACAAATTTCTTCTTCATCTTTCTGGACAGCCAATAGTGTACTAGCCATAACTTTTGGTACACAAATCCAAATGCTAAATAGTTTACTTTTCTGAAAACTAGACACAAAGGGTTACAACTTTTATTTTGGATCATCTCCAAATTCCTTATAGATTGTGATATATGAGCCTCTGAAGTCAGACCTGCGCAACAGAAATTTTCTTTTTTCGCGAACGCGAAAACATCTTTGCGAACGTGAAGGACAAAATCCCTGAAGCCCAAACCTTCTTCGCGAACGCGAAGAACAACACCAGACACCAGTAACATCTATAGCAAAACAGCCCAAAATGATCCGAAACCACCCAGAAACACACCTGAGGCCCCCGGGACCCCATCCAATCACACCAACCAGTCCCATAACATGACACAGACCTGCTCGAGGCCTCAAATCACATCAAACAACATCGAAATCATGAATCATACTCCAATTCAGGCTTCATGAACTTTAGAATTTCAAAATTATACATTCGATGTCGAAACATATCAAATCACGTCCGATTGACCTCAAATTTTGCACACAAGTCATATTTAACATTACAGACCTACTCCAACTTCCGGAATTGGATTTCGACCGCGATATCAAAAATTCCACTTGCGGTCAAACTCCTCAAAAACCTTAAATTTCTATCTTTAGCCAAATGACTCCAAAATAACCCACGGACTTCCGAATTCACTTCTGATCGCGCTCCCAACACCAGAATCACCATACGGAGTTATTCTCAGACTTGGAATCCCAAACAGACATTGATAACACCCAAATTCACATTAATCCAAACTTATGAAATTCTTCCAAAAGTGCTAACTTCCACAATAAGTGCCAAAACGTTCTCGGATCTTCCAAAACCCGATCTGGGCATACTTCCAAGACCGAAATCATCATACGAACTTGCTGGATCCTTTGAATCCCAATTCCTAGGTCGTTTACTCAAAAATCCAATCTTAGTCAAAACTTAAAGCTTTCGAAATGAGAATTCTCTTTTCAATTCAACTCCGAACTTCCCGAAATTCAATTCCGACCATGCGTACAAGTCATAATACCTAAAGTGAAGCTGCTCACGGCCTCAAACTGCCGAACGACATGCTACAGCCCAAAAATGACCGGTCGGGTCATTACGTTCTCTCCCACTTAAACATACGTTCGTCCTCGAACGTGCTGAGAACTGCGCTAGAGTTGTTCGAAGTCACTGTTTAACACCTCGAGCACCTACCCATTCTACCACAACTCAGTTGCGCACCTTAGCTTGATCAATCTGAAGATATTTTTTTTCACTTAAGCAAATAAGCCTTAGAGCCCAATTCCAACATCTGGAATTTTCTGTCAGGCCTGATTCCAACATACGAACAATGTACCAATCACTACATGATGTACCAGAACACGACTGCATACCTTTGTTGAATTCACACCTTGCACCGCTTTATTCACAGGACCACCATAACATTCTCTAAGCATAATAGTCGATATTCCACGAATCGTATGCTCTCATTGCACCTCATGACCTACATAGGTCTTGCACTAACTCTTACAATACCGCCACGATGAAGGAGACGTGTAGAAATTCATAACCAACTGCCGAATCAACAAATCATTGGGTCTATACTCCTGACAAGAACCATCACCTCATTCTGAACCAAGTAATGGTCTTTGCTCCTTAATATACTTCATATAATCAGGTTGCACTAATCCTAAATCTAATGATCTCGTCTCACCTAGTACGAACTGCTCAGGCAATAAGCCACCCTAGACACGACCAAAAAGTCTCACATGATGCCACAATGTGCCAATAGGCTACAGACTTAAATGTGACACATAAGGAAAACGAATTCTGCAAGGGACTACTCAACTCACGCAACTAATATGAGCTTTTCTCAAAAAATGGGAAACAAAACACATAAAACAGATATAAGGAACTGTACCCAAGATCACACTATTGCGGCCCGCAACCCGATCCAAACAACATACCTATGGCGGTGTGCCACCCGATCCACACATAAATTCACATAAGGATATACACAACGAGCTAGATTGCTCATTACAACAAAATATCGGTCACAAGCACGCTAAGTGCATAATACCGTCCCTAAGGAGACATATAGCGCCATAAGCTACAAAACTCAAGCACAACTGAGGTGCGATATACGATCTGAATCTCAAGAGCCATCTTGCTCATATAACATCATCTCTATGTAGAAACTCAACACATAAAAAATTCATCAAGCCGTCTTGCAGCTCATACGGCACAATAATATTACATGAAATAGCCATTGATGAAACAACATCCAACGTCCGAATACTCATCCACGAGGAGCGCTATGCTGAAATGAACACATCGAGCCTGATATAGAGCCCATATTCATATTTTAATCCATTCACAAACCTCAAGCCATTTTTGATCGTACCGAACTAGGTCAATAATATTTCCTGGGTCCATAATGACCCACTTTTTCCCATAACACACTAGAACAATCATCATGACCGAAGCAATCCTCCACATCCACAACCCAATAAACCGAGTGCCCTCCTGGCATAAATTCTCATATCAATAATAACACCACAATCTTAATACTTGGTTTAAATACTCAATCAATCAAGTGACTACATGCCACACTTATACAATCTTCCCGTGAGACATGCTCCCATGACTTTCCACCAGATAACAAGTTTGCACATCCACACCACTAACGTTGTAGAGAAAATCAAGAATCCACAACCAGGATGCAGAGCCTTTTTCACAAAACACCGATCTCAGGTGACGCTGAAGACAATACCAACTTACTTTAAACTCCCAAGCTCCTTTCTTGCTCATCCAAGCTCGTGACATCCTTATCAACACCGAACCGCAACCTTGATTCTCACTTTCGAATCTCATACTACTCACTGCACCTAACACGCCGATTTGCGATAGTGCAAGATTTTCATCATAACTCCTGAATCAGTAATAGGTCAATACTTCATCATATAGAAACTTCCACTTACTAATTTCAGGAGAACCATAGCAACACGTGAGTGAATCCTCGTAACTGTAGGTCATGAAAATCTTCAAGTAGCAGTATAAACCACCACACCCCTTCCGGGATCCGCCTACACATAATAAGACATAATACATGAATACTCCCAAATAAAACCAATTATGGCGGTCGTCAAGTCTCGCACGTACTGCCAGAATCACATGCATAATCTAATCCTGCTGGAGGAACTGATCACTACCACCAATATGCCAATTCATTTATGGCTAGCCAATCTAACCTCTTCTAATTTATCCTTGATTGCCTTAGAAATAATAATAACTCCTCAACATATAACACACTCCATCCGCACTCATCCAGAGTGACCTTGTAACACGAGACCATGCTATTTTAAATCCCACTAACCATTTTATACCTCCTTTGTGCTCACATTCGCATTCTTAACTGGTACATCCATTTTTCACTCTTTCAAAATCAAAACACTCTTGGGCGATTTTTCAAAGACAACGCTTCTTCCAAATCGATTGTAAGTCAATTTTAACTCATTTTCTTCAATCATTAACATCTTTTCACATGATATCAACTCAAAATTAATGATTTTCATGGGGAAAATTGGGTGTTTTGGGTAGAACCTAGGTTTTTCAAAAATTGGGGATTTGGACCTCGATTTGAAGTCTGATTTTAAAACAAATTATATATTTGGATTCGTGGTGAATAGGTAATCAGGTTTTGGTTTGAACCTCGGGTTTTGGCCATGTGGGCTCGGGGGCGATTTTTGACTTTTTGGGTAAAACTTTGGAAAACTCATTTTTATGCATTAGAATTTATTCATTTAGCATTTATTGATGTAATTAAGTAACTTGTGGCTAGATACGAGCAAATTGGTGGTGGAATCAAGAGGTAAAGCGATAGTAGAGGCTTGAATTATGTTCATAGCATCGAGGTAAGTGTTTGGTCTAACCTTAGCTTGAGGGATTAGGAGTCGAGTCCTATTTGCTATGTGGTATTTGTCGAGTACGATGTATAGGCATGGTGACGAATATCTATACGTTGGTGTCAAGCATGCCCGTGAGTCTTATATTGTGATTATTATGGCTTCATTGTATTATTCATGCCTTGATGATGATTTCTATTGTTGGGAAAAGTTTGTGGAAGTATTATAACATTTGAATATTGAGGAGCGTTGGCTCAAGTTGTACAACGAGATGTGAAAGTATAAGTAGAAATTGAACCTTTTAGAGCATTGGCTCAAAGTTGTGAAGTGAGTTGTGAAGTAAAAGTGAATAAGAGAAGAGAATAATTATATTATCTCTCTTGCCGGGAATTTGTTGTTTTGATGTTATCTCCCTAGTTGGGATGTTGATACTTCTTTTGATGATTATTCCCTTGCGGGGACTTGATTGTTGAACTATTGTTCCCTTGCCAGGATTCTTATTGTCATTTCATTTATTCCCTTGCCCTATTGTTTGTGATTGTTGTTTGGGTGAGGAATAGTGTAAAGCACGAAGGATTATGCCATGTATGATTTGTGAGGAAAGAGTGTAAAGCACGAAGGGTGATGTCGTGCCGCACGATGTACCATTCTGTGCCTATTATATTGATTTTATGGTGAGGATGAGAGTAAAAGCATGAAGGGTGATGTCATGCAGTTTATGTTGATTCTTATGGTGAGGATGAGAGTAAAAGCATGAAAGGTGATGTCGTGCACTTGTCCTTGATTTTCCTGATTCTTGATGATAATCGAGATATGTTGTCCTTTATGTTTACTTACTGATTTTTTGTTGTTACTTGATTTTATTTTGATGTTGTAGATTCCCTTACCCTATTTGCTTTGTGATTTGTTGTTTGGGTGAGGAAGAGTGTAAAGCACGAAGGGTGATGCCGTGCATTGTTTTGGTGAGAGAGTGTTAAAGCACGAAGGGTGATGTCGTGCACTTATCTTTGATTTCCTGATTTTTTGTTGATAACTGAGTCACGATTTCTCTATATTTAATTGTTGGTTTCATGTTGATACTTGTTGTACCCCGCAGCATGATTTCCCCTTCCTATTTTCAATTGAACTGTGGTGATCCTCATATTTATTTGTTGTTCTTCTATTATTATTCGATGTTTCCCCGCAGCATGTTACCCCTCTTATACTTGACCGTATATTAATGTTCTTCTCTTCTGCTGTATATAGTTGAATTGCAAAGGTTTATTTGGTAGTCTGGTCCTAGCCTCATCACTACTTCGCCGAGGTTAGGCTAGGCACTTGCCAACATATGGGATCGGTTGTGCTAATACTACACTCTGCACTATGTGCAGATCCCGTAGAAGCAGCATTTGGACCGTAGGTTGGGTGGCGGCCTTCAGTCCACGCGGAGATCCATGGTAGACTTGCAGGCATCCGCAGGCCCTGTCGTCTCCCTCTATCCCTTTATTCCTGTTTCATTTCCTTAAATCCAGAAACAGTGTATTGTTTATTTTCAGACTTTGTATGTAGCATTCTTAGATCGTCTGTGGTACTGTGACACCAGTTCTGGGTGGTCGAGGTACAAACAGTTGTATTAGCTATATATATATATATATATTCAGATGACTTACTACATTTCTTCTGCTTATTCTAATTTTCCGTTGTCCACATGCTTTGGCTTTATACTTGTTAAAGAGTATAAAATGGATAAAGAAGTAATTTGTTCAATTAATTGTTTGCCTAGCTCACATTAGTAGGCGCCATCACGACCTCGAGGGTGGGAAATCCGGGGCGTGACAAGTTGGTATCAGATCTCTAGGTTATATGGGTCTCACGGTTCACAAACAAGCTTAGTAGAGTCTGAGGGATCGGTACGGAGACATCTGTATTTACCCCCCAGAGGCTACAGAGTTAGGAAATGTTTCACTTCTATTCTTCTCTATCGTGCAGTTTTTGTTCTCTCACTGTTAAATTGAAACCTCTACTCTTGTCCTTTCGTGAATGGCGAGGTCACATACCGCTTCTTTAGCAAAATAGCAGCTCAGACCGGTTATGGAGCAGTTATGCCTGCTGATGCTTTGTGGAGGTTGGACAGGTTCACTAAGCTCTTCACTACTACTTTCAGCGGGGCATCTTCTGAGGATCCTCGGGATTATCTAGACAGTTGTCATGAGGTTCTCAGGAACATGGGGATAGTGGCATGGGGTCGACTTTGCTACTTTTCATTTGTCTAGATCCGCCAAGACTTGTTGGAGAGATTATTGTTTGGCTAGACCAGTTGGGTTACCAGCTTCGACTAAGGAGCAGTTTACTTAGCTATTTCTGGAGAAGTTTCTCCCCATCACTCATAGAGAATTGTAGGCAGTTTGAGCATCTCCATCGGGGTTCTATGACTATTACTCAGTATGAGACCAGATTCATCGACTTGGCCCGTCATGCTCTTATCATACTTCCCACTGAGAGAGAGTGAGGAGGTTTATTGAGGGACTCGTTCATCCCGCTCAGCCAGCTAGAGGTGGAGGTAGAGGTAGAGGTATTATAGGTGGAGGTAGAGGTATTAGAGGTGTAGGTACAAGTACTGTTCTAGTTTGTAGAAGAGATGCTTTAGTGTTATTTGATCCAGGATCTACATACTCCTATGTGTCATCCTATTTTGCACTGTATCTGGTCATGCCCAGTGATTCTTTGAGTGCTCATGTTTGTGTATACACCGGTGGGTGATTTTATTGTGGTAGATCAAGTCCATTGTTCATGTATAGTTGTGATTGGGGGTCTTGAGACTCGTGTAGATTTGCTTTTTCTGGACATGGTCGATTTCGATGTCATATTGGGGATGGACTGGTTATCACCTTATTATGCCATCTTGGACTGTCATGCCAAGACTGTGACCTTAGCCTTAAGGGTTTACCTCGTTTAGAGTGGAGAGGGACTCCTGGTCATTCTACCTATAGTGTTATCTCTTATATGAAGGCTCGGCGTATGGTCGAGAAGGGGTGTTTGGCCTATTTGGCCTATGTTCGTAATTCTAGTGCTGAGGTTCCCCCGATTGATTATGTGCCCGTTATTCGTGAGTTTCCTAAGGCATTTCCTTCAGACCTGTCGGGTATGCCGCCCTATAGGGATATTGATTTCTGCATTGATTTGGCTCCGGGCACTCAGCCCATTTCTATCCCGCCATATCGTATGGCCCTGCCTGAGTTGAAAGAGTTGAAGGAGCAGTTGCAAGACTTGCTTGAGAAGGGTTTCATTAGGCTGAGTGTTTCGCCTTGGGGTGCGCCAGTGTTGTTCATTAAGAAGAAGGACGGATCGATGAGAATATGTATTGATTATCGGCAGTTGAACAAGGTTACAATCAAGAATAAGTATCCATTGCGGAGGATTGATGATTTGTTTGATCAGCTTCAGGGTGCCAAGGTCTTCTCGAAGATTGATTTGAGATCTGGCTACCATCAGTTGAGGATTAGGGCATCCGATGTCCCTAAGACAGCTTTCCACACTCGGTACAGGCATTATGAGTTCTTGGTGATGTCATTCAAGTTGACAAATGACCCAGCAGCTTTTATGAATTTGATGAATCGAGTGTTCAGACCTTACTTCGATTCGTTCTTGATAGTCTTCATTATGATATTTTGATCTAATCCGTAGCCAGGAGGAGCACGAGCAGCATCTTAGAGTGGTTCTTCAGACTTTGAGGGATAGTTAGTTGTATGTTATGTTTTCGAAGTGTGAGTTCTGACTGAGTTCAGTTGCATTCCTGGGTCGTGTTGTATCAGTAGAGGGTATTCAGGTTTATCCTAAGAAGATTGAGACAGTCAAGAACTGGCCTAGACCAGCATCAGCTACAGAGATCTGGTGTTTCTTGGGATTGGTAGGCTACTATCATCGGTTTGTGGAGGGGTTTTCGTCTACTGCAGCCCCGATGACCAGGTTGACCCAGAAGAGTGCCCAGTTTAGATGGTCAGATGAGTGTGAGGCAAGCTTTAAAAAACTCAAGACAGCTCTAACTACGGCATCGGTGTTGGTTTTGCCCACAGGTTCAGGGCTTTATACGGTTTATTGTGATGCATCTCGTATTGGACTAGGTGCGGTGCTGATGTAGGATGGCAAGGTCATTGTCTATGCTTCACGGCAGTTGAATATCCATGAGAAGAACTATTCGGTTCATGATTTGGAGTTAGAAGCCATCATTCACGCGTTGAAGATTTGGAGGTATTATCTATATGGCGTGGCATGTGAGGTGTTCACGGATCACAAGAGTCTACAGTATTTGTTAAAGCAGAAGGAGCTAAATTTGAGTCAGAGAAGGTGGTTGGAGCTATTAAAGGATTATGATATCACCATCTTATATCATCCGAGAAAGGCCAATGTGGTGGCCGATGCTTTGAGTAGAAAGTCAGCCAGTATGGGCAGTCTTGCTTATATTCCGGTCGGTGAGATACCGCTTGCCTTAGATGTTCAGACTTTGGCCAATCAGTTCGTGAGGTTGAATGTTTCTAAGCCCAATCGTGTGTTATCTTGCACGATCGCTCGCTCCTCTTTATTGGAGCGTATCTGTGATCGGCAGTATGATGATCCCCATTTGTGTGTCCTTAGAGACATGGTGTAGCATGGAGGTGCCAAGCAGGTTACTTTTGGTGAGATGGAGCTTTGAGATTGCAGGATCAAATTTGTGTGCCTAATGTGGATGGGCTTCGAGAGTTAATTTTAAAGGAGGCCTATAGTTCCCGGTACTCTATACATCCAGGCGCCGCGAAGATGTATCAGAATATTTGCGGCAACTTCATTGGTGGAGAATAATGAAGAAGGACATTGTTGCATATGTGGCTCGGTGTTTGAATTGTTAGCAGGTTAAGTACGAGCATCAGAAACTTGGTGGTTTGTTCCAGAAGATTGAGATTCCTGAGTGGAAGTGGGAGCGTATCAATATGGACTTCGTTGTTGGACTCCCATAGACTTAGAGGAAGTTCGATGCAGTATGGGTTATTGTTGATAAGCTGACCAAGTCAACATATTTCATTCCTGTGGCAGTCTCCTACTCTTTCGAGAGGTTAGTTGAGATTTATATCCGGGAGATTGTTCGTCTTCATGGTGTGCCCGAATCTATCATTTCGGATCACGACACGCAGTTTACCTCCCATTTCTAGAGAGCATTTTAGTGAGAGTTGGGCACATGGGTTGAGTTGAGCACAGCATTTCATCCTCAGATGGACGGGCAGTCCGAGCGGACCATTTAGATTTTGGAGGATAGGCTCCGAGCTTGTGTCATTGACTTTGGAGGCTCGTAGGATCAGTTTTGCCTTTAGCAGAGTTTGCCTACAACAACAGCTACCAATCGAGTATCTAGATGGATCCTTCTGAGGCTTTGTACGGTAGGCGGTGTCGGTCGCCAGTTGGATAGTTTGAGCCGGGAGAGGCTCGGTTGTTGGGTAGGGATCTGGTTTAGGATTCCTTGGACAAGGTCAGGATTATTCAGGATAGGCTTCGTACAACTCAGTCCAGGCAAAGGAGCTATGTTGACCGCAAGGTTCGAGATTTGGCTTTCATGGTCGGTGAGCAGGTGTTGCTTCGAGTGTCGCCTATGAAGGGCGTGATGATACTTGGAAAGAAAGGCAAGCTTAGCCCTAGGTTCTTTGGCCCGTTTAAGATTCTTGAGCGAGTGGGAGAGGTGGCTTACAGACTTGCGTTGCCACCGAGCTTATCAGTCGTGCATCCAGTGTATCATGTGTCCATGCTTCAGAAATATCACGGTGATCCATCCCATGTGTTAGATTTTAGCACTATCCAGTTGGATAAGGACTTATCCTATAAGGAGGAGCCGGTAGCTATTCTTGACCGGAAGGTTCCTCACTTGAGATTGAAGAGTTTTCCTTCTGTTCCTGTTCAGTGGAGAGGTCAACCTGCTGAGGAATCGACTTGGGAGTCCGAGTCTGATATGCGGAGCCGTTATCCTCATCTTTTCCCCTAGTCAGATACTTCCTTCTTATGTCCGTTCGAGGAGGAACTGTTGTTTTAGAGGTGGAAGATGTGATGATAAAAGTGAATTCTGCATTCTGAGGCCATAAAAACCTCTTTCGGTATCACCTCGATTTGTGTGTGCAGTCCGAGCGCGTAGTCGAAAAGCCATTTTGTGAAAATCTGTGAAAAATGATGAATTTTGAATTTAAAATGAGTTTAAGTTGACTTTGGTCAATATTTTGGGTAAATGAACCCGGACACATGATTAGACGGTCCCAGAGGGTTCGTAGTAAAATATGGGACTTGGGCGTATGCTCGGAATCGAATTCCGAGGTCCCAAGCCTGAGAAATGAATTGTTTTAAGAAAATTGTTTTCTGAAATTATTTATGAGGTTTGGAAATGAATTATGATTAAAACTTGATGGTATTAGGCCCGTATTTTGGTTTCGGCGCCCGGTACAGGTCTTATATGTGATATAAGATAAGTCTGTGAAATTTGGTAAAAACGGACTTGAAACGACGTGAATCGGATCATTTTTGAGAAAATTGGAAATTTGATGTTCTTAAGAAGATTTCATGATTTTGATGCTAAATTCATAGTTGTTGATGTTATTTTAGTGATTTGAATGCATGAGCGAGTCCGTATGATGTTTTTACGTTGGTGAGCATGTTTGGTTTGGAGCCCCGAGGGCTCGGGTGAGTTGTGGATAGGCCACGGGGTGGATTTTGGACTTGGTGAATTGCAGACTTTCACCTGTTGCATTGCATGCCTTGCGCCTGGATCGCAAATGCGAGAGGCATGTCGCAAATGTGAAAGAAGCCCAGGCCAGCCTACCTCGCAATTGCGAGGATTCTATTGCAAATGCGGTACTCCCCCTTTTAGCCAGTCGTCGTAAATGCGATGCATCCTTTGCATTTCCCACCTCGCAAATGCGAGAACCCCTTCAGAAATGCGAGAACCCCTTCGCATTTCCCGGTAGATCCCCTGTTGCTATTTCTGTGTACTGAGTTACATCCTTCCTATGAGTTTATTCTCCATCAACTGTTAGTGCTTTAACTATACTGTTACATTTTATATTGTCTTACCTTGTTTTATGTATATAACCAGTAGGGCCTTGACCTTCCTCATCACTACTCGATCGAGTTTAGTCTTGGCACTTACTGGCTACCACCGTGGTGTATTCATGCTGTTTCCTGCACATGTTTTTCATGTGCAGATCCAAGTTCTTTGGCTCAGTCACATTATCAGTGAGGCGAGGCGACCTTCAGAGACTTCGAGGTACCTCTGCCGCGTCCTCAGACCGAGGAGTCCCTTTCTATTCTCCCCTCTAGCTTTAGCTCTCCTATATTTACTTTTCTTTAGACATTCAGGAGTTAGAACACTATGTAGTTATTCTACAGCTTGTGATTTCATGAGATTCCGGGTTTTGGGAGTTTGATTCAGTTCTAAGAGTATGTATTGTATATGCCGAGAGGCATCTTTAAACTCTTTCTTTATGTCGTTACTCGTAACTTTCTAGTTTCATATTTCATTTCCTTTTTTTCTGCAATTTGTTAGGCTTACCTAGTCGTAGAGACTAGGTGCCGTCACGACAGTTCACGGAGGGAGAACTAGGGTTGTGATAAGTTGGTATAAAAGCTCTAGGTTCATAAGAGTCATGAATCACAAACTGGTTTATTAGAGTCTCGTGGATCGGTATGGAGACGTCAGTACTTATCGACGAAAGGCTATGTAATTGTTAGAAAAATTTCACTTCATTTGATTTCCTTATCGTGCAAGATTTTGACATCACAATTCTAAACCTTATCTTCTATTCTCTCACAGATGGTGAGGACACGTGCTACCGGAGATGACCAGGCACATGCTCCCCCTACTAGAGCCGTCAGAGGTCGGGGTTGAGGCCAAGGACACACACGTGGTGCAACCAGAGCACCTGCATGAGCTACCACAAAAAAGCCACCAGCAGCTCCAGCCGGAGCCCAGGCACCTGATACGCCTACTGCCACTACTATTCCAGCTCTTTATGAGACTCTTGCACAGTTCATGATCATGTACACTACCCTAGCTTAGGCAGGGTTGATTCCCCTTGCTGCAGCCACATCCCAGGATGGGGGAGGGGCACAGACTCCTACCGCCCATACTCTTAAGCAGCAGGTCCAGGTTGATCAGATCCTAGAGGTTATATCAATATCGCCTGCAGTCCCAGTTCTGCCCGAGGACATGGCATCTGCTTCAGAGGATGAGCAATGGAGGCTTGAAAGGTTCAAGAAGTATAAGCCTCATGTATTCAGTGGTCTAGCATCGGATGATGCCCTGGGATTTCTGGAGGAGTGCTACCATATCCTCCGCACTATTGGTATATCAGGGTCGAGTGGGGTTTCTTTCACTGCCTTCCAGCTTCGAGGAGTAGCCTTCCAGTGGTGGCATACTTTTGAGTTGGATAGTCCAGCTCAGGTATCTTCCTTTACTTGGACTCAGGTTTCAGAAATGTTCCTGAGAGAGATTGTCCCTCAGAACCTTAGAGATATATGGCGCGCAGAGTTTGAGCATTTGCGCCATGGCACTATGACTGTCTCAGAGTATGCTGTATGTTTCACTAACTTGGCTAGGCATGAACCAGCCTTGGTTTCTACAGTTCGTGAGAGAGTTCATCGGTTTATTGAGGGGCTCATTCCCAGCATCAAGTCTAGCATGGCTTGGGAGTTGGAGATGGATATCTCTTATCAGTAGGTGGTTAGCATTGCTAGGAGAGTAGAGAGTATGCATGCTCGGGATAGAGAGGAGAGGGAGGCTACGAGGTCTCGAGAGTCAGCCCATTATTCTAGTGCCTGTGCTCCAGCTGCAGTTCGTCATGGTAGGGGTTATATGAGTCGCCCCGTTCATTCAGTTCTTCCAACATCCAGTGGTATTCCAGCTCCTCCTAGGCCTCGGGAGCCTTATTATGCACCCCCAATATCTAATGTGAATCCTGCACGGGGTGCTTTCATTGGTCAGTCCAGCAGACCTGGCTCAAGCTAGTCATAGCCACTAAGTCCTCCTAGAGCTTATTTTGAGTGTGGTGACACACGCCATATGGTAAGGGATTTCCCCAGACTTAGGAGGGGTGAACCTCTACAGACTTCTCAGCCACAGCGTGCCCCGCAGAGTTTCCAGGCTATGGTTACAGAACCAGCTGCCACCCTGCTTGCCCAGCCAGCTAGAGGTGGAGGTTAGGGAGGTAGAGGTCGCCCTATAAAGGAGGCCAAGCTAGATATTATACCATTCTTGCTCGTACCAAGGTTGTCGCCTCTGATTCTGTCATCACAGGTATTGTCCTGGTTTGTCATAGAAATGCATCAATTTATTCGATCTAAGCTCCACTTATTTTTATGTGTCTTCTTATTTTGCCCCGCATTTGGGCGTATCTAGGATTCTTTGAGTTCCCCTATTTATGTTTCTACTCTTGTGCTTGTTGTGGACCGCGTTTATCGGTCGTGTTTGATTGCTCTTAATGTTTTTGAGACCAGAGTTGATTTATTATTATGCAGCATGGTAGATTTCCATGTTATCTTGGGCATGGACTGGTTGTCGCCCCATTATGCTATTCTTGATTGTCACACCAAAACCGTGACACTAGCCATGCTAGGTGTACTGCGAGTAGAGTGGAGGGGTACTTTAGATCACACTCCCAGTAGAGTTATTTTATTCCCTAAGGCTCAACAAATGGTTGAGAAGGGGTGTGACGCGTATCTGGCCTATGTGTGAGATATTAGTATTGATACCCCAACAGTTGATTTTGTCCCAATAGTACGGGACTTCCCTGATGTGTTTCTGATGATCTTCCGAGTATGCCACCCGACAGAGATATTGATTTCGGCATTGCCTTGTTGTCGGGCACTCAGCCCATTTCTATTCCTCCTTATTGTATGGCTCCTCTTGAGTTGAACGAGTTAAAGGAGAAGTTGTAGGAATTGCTTGACAAAGGTTTTATTCGGCCCAGTGTATCACCTTGGGGTGCTCCTATCTTGTTTGTGAAGAAAAAGGATGGTTATATGCATATGTGCATTGATTATCGCCAATTGAACAAGGTTACAGTGAAGAACTAGTATCATTTGCCTTGTATTGATGATCTGTTTGACCAGTTACAAGGTGCAGGAGTGTTTTCTAAGATTGACTTGCGTTCAGGTTATCACCTGTTGAAGCTTCGAGAGCCATATATCTCGAAGACTGCTTTCAGGACTCGGTATGGTCATTACGAGTTCCTTGTTATGTCATTTGAGTTGACCAATGCCCCAACAGCCTTTATGCATTTGATGCACAGTGTATTCCGGCCATATCTTGACTCGTTTATCATTGTCTTTATTGATGATATTCTGGTGTATTCCCGGAGTCGGGAAGATCATGAGCAACACCTGAGGACAGTGCTTCAGACTTTGAGAGAAAAGAAATTATATGCAAAGTTCTCGAAATGTGAGTTCTAGTTGGATTCCATGTCATTCTTGGGTCACGTGGTATCGAGTGAGGGGATAAAGGTGGATCCGAAGAAAGTGGAAGTAGTGCAGAGTTGGCCCAGACCATTCTCAACTACACAGATCTGTAGTCTTCTTGGCTTGGCGGGTTATTACCATCAATTTTTTGAGGGATATTCATCTATTGCAGCACCTATGACCAAGTTGACCCAGAAGGGTGCTTCATTCCAATGGATGGAAGAGTGTGAGGAGAGCTTCTAGAAGCTCAAGACAGTTTTGACTACAACCCCAGTTTTGATATTGCCTACAGGTTCAGGGTCTTATATTGTCTATTGTGATGCCTCGAGGATTGGCGTTGGAGCGATATTGATGTAGGATAGTAGGATGATTGCCTACGTGTCCAGACAGTTGAAGGTACATGAGAAGAATTATCATGTCCATGATCTCGAGTTAGCTGCTATTGTTCACGCCTTGAAGATCTGGCGCCATTATTTGTACGGTGTTCCTTGTGACATTTATACTGATCACCATAGTTTGCAACATATGTTCAAGCAGAAGGACCTTAATTTGCGCCAGAGGAGGTGGTTAGAGCTGCTGAAGGACTATGATATCACTATCCTGTATCACCCGGGCAAGGCCAATGTGGTGGCAGATGCTTTGATACGTTAGGCAGAGTGTTTGGGGAGTTTGGCTTATCTACCGGCAACGGAGAGGCCCATGGCGATGGATGTTCAGGCCTTAACTAGCCAGTTAGTGAGATTGGATCTTTCGGAACCCATTTGGGTTCTAGCTTGTGTGTTTTCTCGATCATCCTTGTTCGATCGTATTCAAGAGCGTCAGTATGATGACCCTCATTTGCTTGTCCTTAAGGACAAGGTTCTGCATGGTGATGCCAGAGATGTGACCATTAGTGATAATGGGTAATTGAGGATGTAGGGCCAGATTTGTGTACCCAATGTTGATGGGCTTCGTGAGTTGATTCTAGAAGAGGCTCATAGTTTGCGGTATTCCATCCATCCAGGTGCCGTGAAGATGTACCAGGATTTGAGACAGCACTATTGGTGGAGGCGGATGAAGAAAGATATAGTTGGGTTTGTAGCTTGCTGCCTCAATTGTTAGCAGGTAAAGTATGAGCACCAGAGACCGAGTGGTTTGCTTCAGCAGATAGAGATTCCAGAGTGGAAGTGGGAGTAGATCACCATGGACTTCGTAGTTGGACTCCCACGGACTTCGAGGAAGTTCAATGATATTTGGGTGATTGTGGATCGGCTGACCAAGTCCATGCACTTCATTCCTATGTGTACTACCTACTTTTCAGAGCGGCTGGCTGAGATTTATATCCGGGAGATTATTCAACTTTATGGTATTCCAGTTTCCATTATTTCAAATAGAGGTACTCAGCTCACATCACGGTTCAAGAGGGTCGTACAGCATGAGTTGGGTACTCGAGTGGAGTTGAGCACAACATTTCAACCCCAGACGGACGGACAGTTCAAGCGCACTATTCAGATTTTTAAGGATATGCTCTGTACATGTGTGATGGAGTTTGGAAGGTCTTGGGATCAGTTCTTGCCACTGGTAGAGTTTGCCTACAACAACAGTTATTAGTCCAGCATTCAGATGGAACTGTATGAGGCTTTGTATGGTAGGCGGTGTAGATCCCTGGTGGGTTGGTTTGAGCGGGTAAGGCTAGATTATTGGGCACAGACTTGTTCAGGATGCCTTGGAGAAGTTTAAGTTGATTCAGGATAGACTTCGCATAGCACAATCCAGACAGAAGAGTTATGCGGACCGGAAGGTTCGTGATGTTTCCTATATGGTGGGAGAGCGGGTCTTGCTTTGGGTTTCGCCTATGAAGGGCGTTATGAGATTTGGGAAGAAGGGGAAACTGAGTCTGAGGTTTATTGGTCCTTTTGAGGTATTGAGACGTGTTGGGGAGGTTGCTTATGAGCTTGCCTTACCTCCTAACTTGGTAAGAGTTCATCCGATATTTCATGTTTCGATGCTCTGGAGGTATCACGGTGATCCATCGTATGTGTTGGACTTCAGTTCAGTCCAGTTGGACAACGATCTATCTTATATTGAAGAGCTAGTGGCGATATTCGACAGGCAGGTTCGAAAGCTGAGGTCAAAGAACATTGCATCGGTGAAGGTTCAGTAGCGGGGTCAGCCAGTCGAGAAGGCGACTTGGGAGACCGAGTAGGATATGCGCAGCTGTTACCCTTATCTTTTCACTACTTCGGCTATGTCTCGATACTCGTTCGAGGATGAACGAATATTTTAAGGGGGGGAGGATGTAACGACCCGGCTGGTTGTTTTGTGAATTAACACCCCGATCCCCTATTTACTGCTTTTTTCATGTTTATTTCTACTATTTTGATTTGCCGGGATGATTCATTTTGAGTTTTGGAGTGTGTGGGATACTTAGTCCTTAAATGAGAGTTTAAGCTTTAGAATTTGGGCCATAGTCGGAGCAGTGTGAAGACGGCCTCAGAATGGAATTACGTCGATTTTGTTAGCTCCGTTGAGTGATTTCGGGCTTAGGGGCGTGTTCGGATTGTGTTTTGGAGGTTCGTAGCTTATTTAGGCTTGAAATGCCAAAAGTTGAATTTTTGAAGTTTTCGAATCGGTAGTGAATTTTTGATATCGGAGTTGGAATCCGATTTCGAAAGTTAGAATAGGTCTGTAGTGTTTAATGTGACTTGTGTGCAAAATTTGGGGTCAATCGGACTTGGTTTGGTTGGTTTTGGCATCGGTTATAGGTTTCTTGAAGTTTCAAGTTCTTTAGGTTTGGATTGGAAGGTGATTCGTGGTTTTAGCGTTGTTTGATGTGATTGGATGGTTGGAGTGAGTTTGTATGGTGTTTTAGAATTGGTTGGCATGTTTGGTTGAGGTCCCGGGGGCCTCGGGTTCTTAACGGAAGTTGAATTGGACTTAGGAAAATCTGAGGTTTGGATGAACCTGTCATAATTGCACCTGTGTGTGTGGCACCACAGGTGAGACACCGTAGAAGCGGTTAGTGAACCGCAAGTGCAGTCTGAGGCAATGGTGAAGTTGGTCGTAGATGCGGCCCATGGATCGCAGAAGCGGACCGCATCTGTGGATAAGTGGTCGCAGGTGCGAAATCTGGGCTTTTAATAAAATATCGCAGGTGCGGTTTATTTGCCGCAGAAGCGGGTCGCAGAAGCGGATATCGCTGGGCAGATATAGAAAAAATTCGAGGGTTTGAACTCATAACTTGGAAAAATGATTTGGAGCTCGGTTGAGGGTGATTTCTCGAGGGTTTTTGAAGGAGAAACATTGGGTAACGATTTCTATCTTGATTTTGATCCTTGAACTATAATCTATTGTTATTTTCCTCTTCTAATTAAGGAAATTGGGGGTAAAAGTTTGAAAATGGGAGAAAAGTTCCCCAATTGAAAAATCCGAGTTTGAGTGAGATTTTGACATCCCATTTTGTTGATTTTTGTTCGAGTGTGTTCGTGAGTGATCGGGGGTTCTGAATTTGTAAAATTTACCTGATTCCGAGACGTGGGCCTGGGGAGGATTTTTGGGCGTTCTTCTATTTTCTTGCCTTAGCTTCGATTTTCATTAGTTAAATTAGTTGTTTGTAGTTGTATTTACGTTATGATATTAATTTGATTAGATTTGGGCCACCCGGAGTTGGATACTCGTGGCAAGAACGTGATTTCAAGTTGATTGAGTTGGTTCGAGGTAAGTGGCTTGCCTAACCTTGTGTGAGGGAACTCTCCTTAGGATTTGGTATTATTGTTATATGAGTGTTGTGTACGTGAGGTGACGAGTGCGTACACGTGCTAATTGTTGAAAATCCCATTTTCATTAAGTTAATACCTATGTTTTCTTGTAATAGAGCAATACTTGTACTTGAAGCCTCTTGCTTAGTTTAGGAAAAGCATGCTTATGTGATATAATTGTCTTATCTGCTTTAATTGCCTACTTGTACTCTGTGCAGCATGTTAGAGTAGAATTCCCTGTTGAATTCCCGAATAGAATTGTAAATTCTTTTGAGACTGTTGTGTATTTACTTTGGGACTACAGGACGATATCCCGGGAGATCCCCCTGTATGTTTACTTTGGGACTATGGATCGGTATTCCGGTAGATCCCCCTGCACATTTATATTTGGAACTACGGGATAACACCCGGTAGATTCCCCTATACTAGATATTTACATTGGGACTACGGATTGGTATTCCGGGAGATCCTATGCACTTTTACATTTGGGACTACGGGACAATATCCCTGGAGATCCCCTGTTGCTATTTCTGTGTACTGAGTTACATCCTTCCTGTGAGTTTATTCTCTATCAACTGTTAGTGCTTTAACTATACTGTTACATTTAATATTGTCTTACCTTGTTTTATGTATATAACCATTAGGGCCTTGACCTTCCTCGTCACTACTCGACCGAGGTTAGGCTTGGCACTTACTGAGTACCGCCGTAGTGTACTCATGCCCTTTATTGCACATGTTTTTCGTTTGCAGATCCAGGTTCTTCGGCTTAGCCACATTATCAGTGAGGCGAGGCGGCCTTCAGAGACTTCGAGGTACATCTGTCGCGTCCGCAAACCGAGGAGTCCCTCTCTATTCTCCCTTTAGCTTTAGCTCTCATGTATTTACTTTTGTTTAGACATTCTGAAGTTAGAACACTAAGTAGTTATTCTACAGCTTGTGATTTCATGAGATTCTGGGTTTTGGGAGTTTGATTCAGTTCTGAGGGTATGTATTGTATATGCCAAGCGGCATCTTTAAAATCTTTATTTATGTCGTTACTCATAACTTGCTAGTTTCGTATTTCATTTCCTTTTTTTTGCAATTTGTTAATCTTGCCTAGTCGTAGAGACTAGGTGCTGTCACTACAGTTCACAAAGGGAGAACTAGGGCCGTGACAGGTATTTATGAAGATTTCACCCATGAAAGGCATGATGAGGTTTTGGAAGAAGGGAAAGTTGAGCCCTAGGTATAATGGTCCATTTGAGGTATTAGAGAGAGTTGATGTAATGATCCGATAGGTCGTTTTAAGTACCAGCTCCCCATTTTATAATTTATGTCATTTCATAGCGCTACTTGATGATTTATGACTCACGTGCATGGCCCGTGTTGATTTCCGGAAATTTCAAATGTGAATTTTTAAAGAAAACTTAATTTTTGAACTTGAAAATGGTTAGAGGTGACCACGGTCAACAATTTTGGGAAACGGTCTTGGATCGGTGTTTGAAGATTTTGGTAGGTTTGTATGATGATTTTGAACTTGTACTCATGTTTGGTTTGAGTCCCCCGGGTGACCCCAGGCCATTTTGGCACTTAATATGAAAAGTTGAAATTTTGAAGTATGAACTAGGAAATGCTTTGAGTTTTGGCGTTTGATTCTTGATTTTAGATGTTATTTTGATGATTTGAGATTATGAGTGAGTTCTTATGATATTATTATACTTGTGTGGATATTTGGACTGGGGCTCGAGGGACGCAGGTGAGTTTCGGACCGAGTTGCTTAGGACTTGAGTTGATGGTGTTGTTGCAATTGCGATTGTCTGTTTGCAAATGCGAGCCTCGCATTTGTGACTTCTATTTTGCATTTATGATACTGGGAGGAGTTGGGACAGCTTCTCAACTACGAAGCTTTGGTCTCTTTGTGAGGGGTAGACTGTCGCATCTGTGAGTTCCTATGTCGCATTTGCGATGCTGGGAGGAGAAGGGGCAGGTTCGCTTTTGCGAAGCTTAGTTTGCATTTGCGAGGATCCCAATCTTCAAATTTGCGAAGCTTTTGTCGCATTTGGACTGTTGCAATTGTGAGATCTGAGGCTCAGGGGATCGCTCACACTTGTAAACATCTCAATTGCAAATAATAGTTCGCAATTGTGATACTTGCAGTTGGGTTAAAGGTAAGGATTTTGAGATTTAGCTCATTTTATTCCATCTTGGAGACCTAGACTCCACATAGAGGCAGTTTTAGGGTAGCATATTATTTCCAACTTTAACTTATTTTTGTTCAAATTTTATTACTTTTTGTTGAATTTTATGCCTAAATCTATGTTTTCATAAAGTATAAACATGATTTTTGGGTAGAACTTTAGGATTTGGTATTTTAAAAATTGAGATTTCGGCATGAAATCGGATCTTGTAACAAATCACATATTGGAGGGGTGAACGGGTAATCGGGATTTGGTCTTAATTTTGATTTTTGGTTGACTTTTTTAAATATATTAAAGATCGAAGCTTTTTTATACTATGGTAGTTTCTAAAGTTTTTTTTGACTTATTTGGATAACATTTTATTAGATTTGGGTGGTATGGAGGCTTATTCTAAAGGGAAGGCCGTATTGGATTGTTGATTTTATTCTAGAAAGAGGTAAGTATCATGGTTAATCTTAATTTGAGGGAATTAATACATGATAAGTCTATTTGATACGTGATCTATGTGTGAGAACAGCGTATATGCAAGGTAACGAGTGTATATGTGTTGTTATGAATATAAGCATGCAACGTGTTTTAGCTTACTTCATTCCTTAAACTATACCATATTTTTTCTTATTTCGTGATTTTCCTTATTATGTGCTTTTACTTGATACATGTTCTTACTTGACATATATATGTCTTACTAGCCTTATTTCCTTTACTTATTTCTTGTTTTATTCTACTGTATTATATTGTATTGTGTGACCTTAGATTGTTCTCGTGTTACGAGTTGTTGAAATATTTGCTAACCTATATTGTGAGGCTAGTTCTTTAATATATAACTGGTTGACCTCCTTTGCTTGTGCTCGTATTTCCTTGGTGAATTATGTATTTTAGTTCTCTTTTATGTTATGTTTGAGATTTGTCGTGTTTGATTGTTATTGAGTATTATCAAATGAATTGATATATTAGGATCTGGTTGCACGCTACAACGATATTTGTTACTGATATTAGGATCAAGTTTTACGGCATAACGGTATTGATTATTGTTGTTATTATATTGGGATTGGGTTGTTGCAACGGTAGTGATTATTGTTGGTACTGATATTGGGATCGGGTTGCATGCTACAATGGATAAGATGTCTTGCAGTTATTCTTGGTTGTTGTTCGCTGGTATGGTGTTGCGTGATGAGGTTATGTTGTTACCTGAAAATTCTGTTATCTATTCTCTTGTTGAGTTTTACAATTTTACTCTTTTCTCTAGATTGCCATTATTTTCTGCTTATTACTTATAAAAGTTTACAGTGAATGTCTTGTAATGCCTCACCAATACCTCGTCGAGGTTACACTCGGTACTTACTAAGTAGATGGGGCGGTTGTACTCGTACTATACTTCTGCACTTCTTGTACATATCCCGATGTTGGTCCCAACGACGTTCAGAGGTGATTAGCTCGAACCTTTTATAGGAGACTTGAGGTAAAGCTGCATGGCGTTCGCAGACCCTGGAGTCCCCTTTCTACCTTTATTATTGTTTGTTGTACAAGACAATATTGTATTTTTCTTTGTAAACTTGTATTTAGTACTCTCAGTGGCTCATGTACTTGTGACACCAAATCTTCAGAATAGTTTTAGACAATGTTTGGTTGTAGCCTTATTATGTATTTATGAGATTTCACTCTTTATCCTTATTATAATAGTTTTAACTGTTAAATTACTTTGTTTATTATGGATAAAATATTGGCTTGCCTAGAAAGCGGTGTTAAGTGCTATCACAAACCTGTGGTTTGGATTTTTGGTCATGACAGTTGGTGAGGTGGCATACAGGCTTACTTTTCCTCCTAGTCTCTCAGTAGTTCATCCGGTATTTCATGTTTCTATGCTTCGGAAGTATTATGAAGACAAATCGCATATTTTAGACTTCAGCACGGTGTAGTTAGATATGAATTCAGCTTATTAAGAAGAACTAGTGGCTATTTTGGATACATAGGTTCAAAAGTTCAATTCAAACGAGATTGTGTAGGTGAAGATGCTTTAGAGAGGTCAATCGAGCGACAAGGCTACATGGGAGACCAAGTCAGATATGCGGAGCATATATTCTTTTGACAGCTCAAGTACATTTCTGAACCTGTTTGAGGATGAATGTTTGTTAAAGAGGTGGAAAATATAATGACTCGATTGGTCGTTTTGAGCTATAGAACCCTAATCCCCTCTTTGATGCTTACTGTAAGTTTGTTTGATATTTTATGACTTGTGAGGATGGGTGTTTTTGTCCCCGAGATGTTCGAGTTTCAGGACACGTAGTTCCTAGTTTAATGCTTAAAGTTAGAAGAGTTGACCAAGATATGACTTTTGGGTAAATAATTCTGTATTGGTGATTTTAAGGTTCCAATAGATTAGTGTGATGATTTTGGACTTGGGCATGTGTTCGAATTTGATTTTTGAGGTTCCTAGGAGGATTCAACATTATTTGTTAAATTTGGCAATTTGAAGAAGAGTTCGTTTGACCCCAAGTTTGACTTTTGTTTATTGCACTTCTATTCATAGTTAAGATTTTGGATAGGTTCATATAAGTTTTTTGGACTTGTTGGAATGGTTTTGAACCTACCCGAGGGGCTCGGGTATGATTCGTATGTATCTTGTAAATAATAGGAACTTGAGAAACTTAAGAAAATTTATATTTTGGTTTGACGCTTGATTTTTAGTTGTGATGTTGTCAAACGTGTTTTGATCCCTTGAACAAATTTGTATAGGTGTACGGATTAGTTGGGATGTTCAAGCGGGGTCTGGAGGGTATCGTGTGAGATTCGAGCATGTTTGGGACTGGTTTTTAGGAAAAACTAGCAAACCAGCAAATTGCAGCACACCTCGTGTGACACCATGTGTGTCACGAGGTGTCAGGCCAAAATTTCAGCAGTTTTTGACTTTTGCTATAAATAACCCCATTTCGTCTTGGACTTTATTATAACATTTTGGGAGCTAAGAAGCTCGAATTGAGGAAATGTTAGAAGCGATTTTCACCTAAGATGATGGGGTAAGTGGTTCTCATTCAAATCTATGATTATAACATAAATCTATCATTGATTTTAGCTCTAAAACACAAAATTTTAAAGAAGAAAAGAGGGTTTTGCTTGGAAGATAAGAAAGTATATTTTGAGATTTTAAGTGCCAATTTGTACTCAAATTTGGAAACTAGTTATATATTTAAGCTTGTGGGGTTATGGGCCAATAGTATCTAGTCCTAGACTCAGGTATTGACCATATGGGCTCAAGTTGACTTTTGTTAACTTTTTGAGAAGTAATTAAAGATTGAAGCTTTATGGTTTGGAATTGCTTCCTATGACTTTATTTGACCTTATTGAGTATTATTAGCTAGATTTGAGCCGATTGGAGGAGATTTTAAAGGAAGGCGGTATCGGAAGGTTGATTTGGCTTGCAAAAGGTAAGTATCTCCTAGACTTGTCTCGAGAGAATCTACCTAAGAAAATTGACATTGTTTGATTAATTGTTTTGTATTGGGGGCGTAAATACGTGGTGGCGAGTGTATATGCGAGTGTCATATGTTATTCATGCTCTTAGTAGATTTTTAGGCTTCTTTATGCCTTGGAATGATATCATATGTCATTTATGATATGTTACTTTTCTTGTATGATTGTGTGAGCTCTCTTAATCATGCTAGAAATCATGTTTAGGCTTTTGGTTCTTTGTTGACTGAAAATGATTATTTTGACATCATGTCCTACATGTATTAGTCGTAGTCATACTATTCACATGCATCCACCTCTACATGAATATCTTCTCATTTCCAAACACATCATTTACATTCAGCTCAGGTAAGTTCCTAGGATTCCTTGTATCACAAAGGGAGATCGAGGTTTGTAGACATGTGATTTTTGACCCTCCCCAAGATTTTTCATATTTTAACGCGTAAATATTTAATTTAGGCATAATATAGATATTTTAAGTAATCTTGACTCTTTTACTTTATTTTATTACAAAAAAAACAAAAATTACAAAAAATAGGTTCATTAATGTTTCGTAGTCATTTTTAATCTTAAAAAAATACATATATATATATATATATATACAACAATAGTATCGTATTTTTATTTTAATATGATATTTGAAAATACCAAAAATAGATTTGTTTTAATAGTTAGTTTTATTTTAATAATTATTTGAATAGTAGTAATAATTAATAAATGGGCCCGTATTTTTAATCTTGTTCGCAGCGAAAGAATAGAACTTGGGCTTGAGCAACCCATTTTTAGGCTTAATTTTGGACCTAGCCCACAATTGCCAAGCCCATAATTCCAAGGCTCATACCCCTAACCTAAAACCCCTACCAAAAAACCTACAATATAAAAAGAAGAAAAAGAGAAAAGAAAAAACGAAGAAAAAGGCCGAGAAGTTGCGCATAACAAGCACCACCCCACCACCCCACCCCGGGATCGTCTTCTCCAACCCCCCCCCCTGAAGCTTCATCTTCCCGATCGCACCTCATCTCCAAACACCCCTGCTCTCTTCATAAACCCCATATACCAACAGCCCCAAACCTGAAACAACCCATGCAAGCTAGAAAAACGCACAGACCTCATACTTTCGTCTTCGTCTTCTTCACAACGACCTGAGCTGACAGCCGCTGACAAGCAAAAGAACCCCACCCCATCGTCCTCACCCCATCTTCTCACAGGAACAGAGCAGCCTTGAGTGAAAAACCAAAGACCAGCTGCCGGAAACTAGTCCACAAACGACCACCCCGAGCTTCATCTTACCTATACCATTCGAACACACAGACATACACGAAAATAACAGGGTGGGGAAGGGATTGAAACAGAAGCTCCGGCGACCAGCCATGGTCGAAACGACCTCATCCCTCGTTCTTCCTCACCCTATGTCATCGCTAACAGTTTGGTGACAGATCTGGCCGGAAAAAAATGCCATAAAGGGCGACCTCCATACACACAGTCAAAAACAAAATGTTCTACTTTCTTCACTCTCATCCTCTGATGTTAGCTTTAGAAACGGGTTTCAAATAAACTAGTGTATAGTACTTCTACGTCCGACGAGTTGAGATCTTTCAAGACTTGGAATTTGTGATGTTTTGTGTTGAGTTTGGACGGAGTTAGTTCTCTGGCAGTTCTTCGTGTGTGTCGCGTCTACTATTGCTCCAATGTTGTCATTGCTGTGATAGCGGCGTCATTTTAGTATGGTTGGGTTCGAATCTAAGTTTTCCGGTAAGCGTAGAGGTCGTTGTTCGTCTTCGCTTCTGTCTATAGTCGTCGGTCCGGGATATGTTTGTTGAGGTCGGATTCTTTGTTCAACATTAGCCTTTATTTGTTGTTTCACAATTCATTTTGGAGATGTCGTATTGGATCAAGTAATGGAAAGAACTGTGGTTAAAGATTCTCCTGAAGGTTCAGTTTCTTATTTTGGTTTTCCTTCTGCTTTGATAAATTTGCTCGTGACTAATTCATTACCCATTTGCTAATACTCCCCTTCCCTTTTGTTTTACATTTGAATTGATTTGTTTACTTATTTTATGATTTTGTTGTGATTATTATCCTTAAGGACCCAAATGTCATGTGAACGTCTGTTTGTTGCTAATTTGTATGATGTTATGGAGTAATTGCACAGAGAATCGAATTAAAGTGTCATTGCCATATTTTGAATATGTTATGGTATTTTTATGGTAAAAAAATCATCAAGAATGTGTTTCTACTTTATTTGTTTGGATCAATAGTAGCATACTTAGGCCGTTAATATTCATAAACATCTGTATTTTGTTTTAGTTGAGTAAAGCCCTTTTGGAATAGCTCGAGACACGCCATTTAGCGAACTTCCATGGCCCTCATAAATGTTGCTTTTAAAGAATTATAATGCTCGTAGTTTGCTTTAGGCCCGATTTAAATTAATATTGCAATTATATATACGTTCGCGTAATGTAATTGCAAATTTAACTCTAAAGAGACTCGAGGGATGCGTCCGCGCAATTTCAGTCAATTTTTCTTAAATAAATAAACAATGCGTTATTAATTATAGACACGTTCGCGTGACATGATTTTTGACGCGCCAAAGGAAAGGAGTATACGTACGCGTAACTCAATTCTTTAACTACGAATAATCAAGTGATTTAAAAGCGGCAAAGGGTAAATGCACATAGGATCTAAAGTCAGTAATTAAACAATTTTAATAAGCTAAGTATGATCAAAGCGATCGTGCTGGAACCACGGAACTCGGGAATGCCTAACACCTTCTCCCGGGTTAACAGAATTCCTTACCCAGATTTCTGTGTTCGCAGACTGTAGTACAGAGACAATCTTTTCCTCGATTAGGGATTTTAAACTGATGACTTGGGACACCCTAAATTATCCCAAGTGGTGACTCTGATTTTTAATAAATAAACAATCCTGTTTCGATTGTCCTTTAATTGGAAAAACTCCCTTATATTTATACCCTTTACGTGGTGTAAGTAAAAAGAAGGTGCGACAGCTCTGGCGACTTTGCTGGGGATCGAACCCAGAATCTCTGGTTCAAGGTTCAAGAATTCGAGCTTGTTAACATGATTTTTACTTGGCTTTATTACTGTATTCTGTGAATCTTTTGTGCTAAATGCTATCTGTTTACTGCTTTAATATTATTTGAATTATGTATAACTGTCTTCTTACGCCACCCATCTGAGTCTTCTGGAAATGGTGCATACGTTCGCGTAGCCCGCTTTTTATATAGAAATTATACCAAATAAAACGAGGGTGGGCAAGAGACAAGGCCGGGTAGACTTCAGTGCTCCCGGTACGTCGCCCCCTCCTCGGCCCCAGTTGTCCGCTCGGGTACCCCAAGTCTAGACCAAAACCCCAGGATTTAAACCTAGAAAAACATAGCCTCATGCCGGATCCCTAGTAGGAACATTTGTTTGCATAATGTGCATTTGACTTAGGGGACTCAACACAGGGGTTGGGTCCGTCTAGGACAGGTATGCCTGAAATAACAGACCATCCTGATGCATTCTACGTGCTATGAGAACATTTATTTGTTTTGGCTTGCATGCTGAACGGCCAGGAAAATAAAGCAAAAAGGAAAACCAAGAGTGATATAGGGAAGGAAATCAAACCCGGTTCTAAACATCCCAGTATTTGAAAAGCGTCCTGAAACTCTGCCCAAAATTTTTCAAAAAAAGAGTTATTTCAAAAGAGTCAAACACTGTGTTCTTTCAAATATGTCAATACTGACCGAACTACGCAGGTCTGATTCTCATCGGATGTGGGATACGTAGGCAACCTACATAAGGTTTGGCCTTATTTTTGAAAAAAAAACAAGAAAAGAGAGTCAGTGGTCGAGTGAACGCAATCTTGATTTTTGGTCAAAATAAGCCGATCCAGCTTCGGCAATGTCTTAAACCGTTATTGTCAAGATGGACTCAGAGTATTTTTCAGTTGTCAAAAGGCTATTTCCATAAAAAGAATGGACAAGTTTGTGAGGGGTTATAAAATAATTTCCCCCGGCCTCAAAATTTGTGCAAAATTGGGAAGGGGCCGCATTTGCAAAAATAGCCATTTGGCTAAAATTTGCATATAGGGGAAGAAATTATGGTTCTTTTCTTCTTTTCTTTTCTCTTTCATTTTTCTTTTCTTCTTCAAAAATTGTTTACAAAAGGGTCAACTCGAGTCAACCCTAACCTTAATTTTCCACAGGAACAAATGAATATCATCCAGGAACCGCCAGAAGTGGTTAGGGAACAGGCTCGGCTACACTTGCATATGTGGTGGAATGATCTAGACAAAGATGGTCAGAAATGGGTGAAAAAGCACTTGGGTGCTCTTATAGACATCTTTGAAATCAAACCGCGGGAAGATCTGATCAAAGCTTTGGTAACTTTTTGGGATCCTGTCCACAATGTCTTTCGTTTCTCGAATTTTGAGATCACCCCTACTTTGGAGGAGATAGCCGGGTACATTGAATTCGGACGGGATTTGAGGAAGCAACAACTTATATTTCCATGGGCTCCATCGGTGCACAAATTCTTTGACCTCCTGAATATTAGTAAACAGACAAATAAGGAACGTGTGAGCAACGGGTGTTGTGCTTTCCATTTCTTATACTTCAGGTTCGGGCATTCTGCTGGGTTTGAAACACATGAAAAGGGTCTAAGCAACAAACAAAACAAGGGCCTTTGGCAAGTTCATCGCCAGTTCGCATTTATTGTGGCATTCTTGGGGATCATGGTTTTTCCAAATGAGAAAGGGACGGTGGATATTCGTATGGCTAGAATTTCACAAATCCTCACTACCAAGGAAGATCATACACTTGCCCCGTTGGTGCTGGCAGATATCTATCGAGCATTGACTTTATGCAAAACAAGGGCTCAATTTTTTGAAAGTTGCAGCATCATTCTGCAAATGTGGTTGATCGAGCACCTTCGCCATCATCCCAGATTCATGAATTACGGTTCGAGCCCAAATAACTTCATCATTAGTTATGAGGAGAGGATAAAAGATTACAACACACCAGAAGGATTTGAAGCATGGGTTTCTTATTTGAAAGTTCTTAACGCAGGTCAGGTCGAGTGGACTATAGGATGGCTTCCGAGGACAAAGGCCATCTATATGACTGCTACCAAAGGATACCTGAGGATAATGGGCGTAAGGAGTATTCATCCATGTGCACCGCAGAGGGTCTTAAGGCAATTGGGAAGGTATCAGATTGTGCCTGAAGATGAAGATCTAAGCACTCAGGTCATAGAGTTACATCCAGAAGCTGCATTGCCCGAGGCTGTAGTTCAGCAGGATTGGAATAGCTGTCGGTATCTAAAAAATGGCACCCAGGTACCAGACATTGCCAAGGGGGAAGTAGATCCGAATTATGCTGCTTGGTTTGAGAAAATGTCTTATGTAAACGACGAGCCAGAGCCTTTGATGATAAAATTCAAGAGAGGTTAGCTTGGGGGGAGAAGGAAAAGGAGTATAAGGCCATCATCCATGGTCTACGAGAAGAATTGCGAAATGTCACCTTCAATAATGATTTGCAGGCACAAGAGGCCGAAGGTGAAAGGAGAAGATTGGTGCGAGAAAATGAAGCCCTCAGAGCTCAGGTTCGACAGTTGAAAATTGAAGCCGAGAACCCAGGCCGAAGCAGGAAAGATGAAAGGATCATTTACAACCTTACTCAAAAGGTACGTGATTATGAAGATGACCTGTAGAAAGCTGAGTCTGAACTAGCAAAAGCATGGGCAAGGTTGGCTAAAAGCACCGAAGGGCGTGCAGCTTTCGTTTAACAAATGAAAGAAAGATATGAAAGGGGGTCACATGTTGGGAAAAGGTAATTGGCAACCTCGAGGGTGAAATGGCTAAACAAGCCAAAAACTTTAAGGCTGAAAGAGAACATTGTTACGCCTTAATGGCACGGCTAGAAAGGGACTTGCAACACCTCCAAGAGTAGAACCAGGTAGCCGAATGAACTTTGGAAGCCAGAACCGAACAAATTAGGCGTTTGTTGCAAGAGAAGGGCATCATAAGAGAGCAAGTCAAAAGGGTCGCCAACTATATCGCAATGAAGTGCAGTAGCTGTGAGGATATGACGAGATCTATGTTCTTCGCTACTGTGTTGATTTTTGTTCGCCGGGTAATGGAAGATCTCTACCACCTTCAGGGGGATTTAGCGAGTCAGCCCGCAGCAAGGCAGAATGACACCCCGCGGGTCCTGGGGACAATTGAGGCATTGATGTATTCGTGATTTCTTGAGTCTGTATTTTCTTTCCGTTAAAGTTTGCCAGTTGTTTTGGAGACTGTATTTCTGTTATCAGAGTATGTGGGTTGTTTGTTTTTGAGTCTGTATCTCGTTCTTTCATCAGAGTCTGTTAGTTTCTTTCGAGTCTGTTAGTTTCAGTTTTTGTAATAGCGTTTTTTTATATACATGAAAATTGAAAATCCCAAAATGTTTTTACTTTATTTTACACTTATACCCAAGAACTATGCTTGGTCTGATTCATGCAGGATCATGATACATAGGCAATCTCCATAGGATTCGACCGTAACCAAATAAAAGAGAGAAAGAAAGAGCGGAAAAACAAGAAAGAAAAGAGAGAAAATAAAATTAAAGAGAGAAAAAACAAAGAGAGAATGAAAGGAAGGAAAAGAAAAAGAAAGAAAAGGGGGAAGTTTGCAATCGAACGAAAGAAAAGGCCGGGATGACGCATGCAACCAATCAAATACATAATAAAGTCGGTTAACTATTTAGGTGCATTCATGCCCAATGTGCGGTTACCAATCTGTTAAAGCCTAATCGCTAACAAGGTTGTTGTTGATGTATTGAGCCCAGGCAGGTGGTTAGTTGATTGGCATTTTGGCAACTCACTCATACAACACCCGATCGAAAGACAGGCTGAATATGGCCAACCAGGAACCGGAGACAAGTATTGTCGACCCATCGAAAGAGGTGGAAGAAATGGACGTTAATGCGATGAGGGAAGAAATGTATAAGCTGAAGCAGCAGATGGCTGAAATGTACCAAGCCTGGGCCAAGGGGCATCCACCGCCGGTTTATCCCGTCAACCCTGCTTATATCCCACCATCAGCCCAACCCCCGGAGCCTCCCACTGTGAAATCATCTCCAGCCTTTCCCCTCTACCAACAATGCCATGGAGCCACTTCCCATACCTCTTAGGCTCCACCACCCAAACAAGTCCCATACCCTCCCCCACCAATTACACCTATTTTTGTGGCACCTCCAACTGCTACATTATACCGATCTTCCAGTGAACCCCTATTCCAAATTCACGACAACCAGTACTATCCCCCTAAACCCACCTTCAAAGTTCCAAAACCATATCCTTACACCCCTCATCTTGATCTCCCGGCAGAGACCGAGAAGCCACCCAAACATCCCGAGCATGAAGAGATGATCAGAAAGGTCAAAAGCTTAGAATAGTCATTCCGAGATATGAGGGGGTTGGGAGGTCAAGTAAGTGTAGCCTATAAGGATTTATGTCTGTTCCCAGATGTTCAGTTGCCAGCAGGGTTCAAAATGCCCAAGTTTGAGTTGTACGATGGGCATGGTGACCCAGTAGCACACTTAAAAGGATTTTGTAGCAAAATAAGAGGAGCAGGTGGAAGAGATGAATTGCTGATGGCATATTTCAGCCAAAGTTTAAGTGGATCGGCCTTAGAATGGTATACCAGACAAGATCACAATAGGTGGTACACATGGGACGATTTGGCCCAAGCCTTTGCCTACCATTTTCAGTATAACCTCGAAATTATCCCAAATCGTCTATCGTTGACAAAGCTTGAGAAGAAGCCCGGTGAGAGCTTCAGGGAATATGGATTCCGTTAGAGAGAGCAAGCAGCGAGGGTTGACCCTCCAATGAAAGAAAGCGAGATGGTTGATTATTTCTTGCAGACTTTGGAACCTACTTATTTTGGTCACTTGGTATCAGCAATAGGTAAGTCCTTTAATGAAGTCGTAAAAATGGGAGGCATGGTTGAAGAGGGACTCAAGTCCAACAAGATCATGAGTTATTCAGCGATTAAAGCGACCACTCAGGCCATTTAAAACGGTACTGGGGGTGTGCTCGGGAAGAAAAAGGAGGAGGATGTTGCGACAATTGAGTCAGGAGCTTTGGTTGGATCCAGGAAACTTCCCTGTTACTACAACCAGTCGCGACCCTATCCCCAAACTTACCCCCACACTCCATATAACCCACCACAACACTATTACCTAACGCCAGATCCCTATTTTTCTATCCATCATGCACAAACCTATACCCAACCTCCCTCTCACTCACAATGGCGTACGCCAGCTCCACAAAATCCGTACCAAGCTCCATAAAATAACTATCCACCCTTAAAAGCCTACAGAAATCCTCCTGGAACGGGTTTTCGACCCAACCAAGCCTTTAAGAATGAGAGGTTGCAGAAGCAAAAGACTTTCACTCCATTAGGAGAATCATATGCCAGTCTATTCCACAGACTGAGACAATTGGGTATGTTGAATCCGATCGAGGGTAAATTTCCAAATCCCCCTCCCAGAAATCTTGACCGCTCGGTGAATTGTGAGTATTGTTCAGGAGCCCTAGGACATGACACAAAGAAATGCTGAAAATTGAAAACAGTCATTCAAGAACTCATTGACACCAATCGGATTGAGGTCCAAGCTTCGGAGGCGCACAATATCAATCAGAATCCCTTGTCAGCCCATCATGAAACAAATGTGATTGAGATAGTGCATAAGGGAGGGGAGCCTAAGACGCCTTCACAAACCGTCATAATGATTCGGGCTAGTGAAGCCAAGCCATTTGAAAAGTCAACAAATGAGAATTTTGTGATCAAGTTGAACAGGGAAAATAATGAACCACCTGTGGAGGTTAAGAAGGGGTCCTACAGTGACGTCGCAGGAAAACATGAAAGAGCAAAAGTGGTTGTGTCAGGAGTGACGAACAAGCCTGTGGTAATTGTGAAGGGCGCCCCCACAGATTCTATCGTTATCAAACCGGTAACTCAATTACCAACAGTCAACAGCAAGGCAGTCCCATGGAATTATGAACGAGTGACCGTGACTTACAAAGGAAAAGAGGTTAAAGAAGAAGTGTGTGAGACTCATGGTTTGACTCGATCGTGGAGATGCTTTGCCCCCGAAGAGCTGAGAAAAGCTAAGACCTCAAAAGATAATCCAGTGTTGGTGAAGAAAGCGGTGACTGAGGAAGAAGCAGAAGAATTTCTGAGAAAGATGAAAGTGCAAGACTATTCTATTGTGGAACAGTTAATGAAGACACCAGCTCAGATCTCACTCTTGTCATTATTGATCCATTCAGACGAGCACCGTCGTGCTTTGATGAAAATCTTTGAATGAAGCCCACGTTCCTGACAAAATCTCAGTAAACCACTTGGAAAAGATAGCTAACAAGATATTTGAGGTAAGCAGAGTCACTTTTTCTGATGATGAGTTGCCCGTGCACAATAGAGCCCTCTATCTGACGGTGAAATGCAAAGATTCTGTGGTTACTCGGGTACTGGTTGACAATGGGTCTAGCACGAACATTTGTCCTCTCTCCACATTGAACAAGCTGAAAGTGGAAGATGAAAGAATCCACAAGAACAGTATTTGCATTCGGGGATTCGACAGTGGAGGGAAAGATTTAGTCGGGGACATAGTGTTTGAGCTCACAATAGGGCCAGCTGAATTTACTATGGAATTCCAGGTGCTTGATGTGGCTGTTTTGTACAATCTGTTGTTGGGACAACCCTGGATCCATGCTGCCAAAGCAGTCTCGTCTAGTCTGCATCAAATGGTCAAGTTTGAATGGGATTGACAGGAAATTGTTGTACACGGCAAAGATAATTTGTGTGTGCCCAATGGTGCCATTATTCTGTTCATAGAGGTTGACGATAACAAGGGACCATGGGTTTATCAGGTTTTCGACACAATATCAATAGAGAAAATTTCGGAAGGAAAGTGCGTTTCAACTCCAAAGATGGTTGCGGCATCAGTTATGGTAGCTGTTGAAATATTGAAAAATGGTTTCGTACCAGGCAAGGGTTTGGGTGCATCTCTACAAGGTATTGTGCAGCCAGTTTCTCTTCCAAATAATCTGGATACTTTTGGTCTAGGGTTCAAGCCTACCGTTGCAGATGTGAGAAGAGCTAGAAAAATGAAACAGAAAGCATGGGCATTGCCAAAGCCAATCCCGCGTCTGTCCAGATCATTCGTCAGGTCGGGTATCAGAAAACAATTATTGTCAAAGGTTCCTAGACCATTGATTGGTGCCGATGGAGACTTGGAGAAGGGTTTTGAAAGGTTATTCACCGAGGTTAACATGGTTCAGGCTGGGGAAGGGTCCAGCAGGGCAGATGTGCAATTCGTGGGACCACGTGCAAAAGTCAACAACTGGGAAGCTACTCCTCTTCCTACCCGGAGGGAGTCTTGGTAGTGGGTTTTGATTTTCTTTTTGTTGTCTGGATTATTCCAGGGTCTGTAATTCAGAGATGTGGATTCGAACCACTGCTTCTCCTTATTGTCGTGAGTGGGTCTATTGTCCTCCTCATTATAGTCCTCCTAGAATCCAGAGCATTTCGTCGAAATACATATTATGTTCCGTCTAGTTGGATGTGTTAAAACGCTGTTATATTTAAATTCAATGAAATGCAATTGTTCCTTTTCCTTCATTTCTTCTAATTTTTTTTTCTTTTGTACAGTTCTTTTTATGCTGATATCAATGACATGACATGTATGAGGAATCTTCGGCCTAGTTTTAAAAGCCAATCTAACTCCGAAATAATAATACAAGAAATTGAGTGTGATGACGAGTTGGAATTTGATGATGATGAGGCCTATGAAGAAATTAGTAAGGAACTAAGTCATTTTAAGGAAAAGCCCAAACCTAATTTGAATGATACAGAAGCAGTTAATCTAGGGGACCAAGATAATGCCCGTGAAACTAAAATAAGTGTCCATCTGGAACCTTAACTCAGGGAAGAGATAATTAAAGCATTGTTCTAATACAAAGATGTTTTTGCATGGTCCTATGACGACATGCCGGGCCTAAGCACTGATTTAGTGGTTCACAAGTTGCCCACTGACCCGGCATTCCCTCTTGTCAAACAAAAGCTGAGAAAGTTCAAAACGGATATGAGTGTAAAGATCAAGGAAGAGGTCACCAAGCAATTCGATGCCAAAGTCATTCGGGTCACCCGGTATCCCACCTAGTTAACCAATGTTGTGCATGTACCGAAGAAGGATGGCAAGACTAGGGTGTGTGTTGACTATTGGGATCTCAACAAGGCGACTCCAAAAGACAATTTCCCATTGCCAAACATCCATATCTTGATCGATAATTGCGCCAAACATGAGATTGGTTCTTTTGTGGATTGTGACGCGGGGTATCATCAGATCTTAATGGATGAGGAAGATGTAGAAAAGATGGCATTCATCACGCTGTAGGGAACATACTGCTATCGGGTCATGCCATTTGGCTTGAAGAATGCTGGGGCAACCTACATGAGGGCCATGACAACAATATTCCATGATATGATACACCAGGAAATCAAGGTGTACGTGGATGATGTGATCGTAAAGTCTAGAAAGCAGTCTGACCATGTCAGGGATCTGAAGAAGTTCTTCCGAAGGCTTCGCAGGTATAATCTCAAGCTTAATCCTACAAAGTGTGTTTTTGGGGTGCCATCTGGAAAGTTATTGGGGTTCGTAGTCAGCCACCGAGGCATTGAACTGGATCCATCGAAAGTCAAGACCATCCAGGAATTGCCACCTCCGAGGAACAAGACCGAGGTGATGAGTTTGTTGGGGAGATTGAATTATATCAGTAGGTTCATCGCTCAACTCACAACAACTTGCGAGCCTATATTCAAACTATTAAAGAAAGACGATGCAGTCAAATGGATAGATGAATGTCAGGAGGCGTTTGATAAGATAAAGGGGTATTTGTCAAATCCACCCGTGTTGGTCCCGCCATAACCAGGGCGACCTTTGATTCTATATTTGACGATTTTGGACAATTCATTCGGTTGTGTATTGGGTCAACATGACATCATTGGCAGGAAGGAGCAGGCCATATATTATCTCAGTAAGAAATTCATGTCATACGAGGTTAAGTACACTCAGCTTGAGAGGACATGTTGCACCCTAACTTAGGTGGCACAGAAGCTGAAACATTATTTGTCATCTTATACTACCTACCTCATATCTCGCTTGGATCCATTGAAGTATATCTTACAGAAGCCTATGCCCACAGGGAGGCTTGCAAAATGGCAGATCATGCTCACAGAGTTTGACATTGTCTTTGTGACTCGAACTGCAATGAAGGCACAGGCCTTGGCGGACCATTTGGCCGAGAACCTGGTTGATGAAGATTATGAACCTTTGAAAACTTATTTCCCCGATGAAGAGGTGATGTACATTGATGAGTTGGAGCAAATGTGAGAAGCCTGGATGGAAGCTTTTCTTTGACGGAGATGCAAACATGAAAGGCGTGGGGATAGGAGCCGTACTTATTTCTGAAACAGGGCAGCACTATCCTGTTACGGCTCAGCTTCGTTTTTATTATACCAACAACATGGCTGAGTACGAGGCATGTATTCTGGGTTTGAGGTTAGCTGTGGATATGGGTGTCTAGGAAGTCTTGGTCTTGGGTGACTCGGACCTCCTGGTGCACCAGATTCAGGGAGAATGGGAAACACGGGATTTGAAATTCATACCATACAGACAATGTTTGCATGATCTTTGTCAACGGTTTTAGTCAATATAATTCAGGCATATCCCAAGGATCCATAATGAAGTCGCTGATGCTTTGGCTACTCTGGCGTCAATGTTACATCATCCAGATAAGGCTTATGTGGACCCTTTGCAGATTCAAGGTGATCAGCATGCTTACTGTAATATGGTAGAAGAAGAACTTGATGGGGAGTCATGGTTCCATGATATCAAAGAATACCTCCAAATGGGGGTATATCCGGTACAGGCCACAGGTGATCACAAAAGAACAATTCGACGATTCGTAAGCGGATGTTTCTTCAGTGGAGGGGTGTTATACAAAAGAACTCCAGATCTTGGATTGCTAAGATGTATAGATGCCAGACATGCCACAGTTATCATGACTAAGGTACACTCCGAAGTTTGTGGACCGCATATGAGTGGGTACGTTCTGGCAAAGAAGATTCTCCGAGCAGGTTATTACTGGCTCACTATGGAGCGAGATTGCATCAGTTTTGTGAGCAAGTGTCATCAGCGCCAGGTGCACGGAGATTTGATTCATTCCCCACTATCTGAATTGCATACAATGTCGGCACCATGGCCTTTTGTTGCTTGGGGCATGGATGTCATTGGTCCAATCGAGTTAGCAGCATCAAATGGACACAGGTTTACTCTGGTAGCCATTGATTATTTCACCAAGTGGGTTGAAGCGAAAACTTTCAAATCTGTGACCAAGAAAGCAGTGGTCGATTTTGTGCATTCAAATATCATCTGTCGGTTTGGGATTCTGAATGTAATCATCACGGACAATGGTGCTAATATCAACAGTCATCTGATGACGGAGACCTATCAGCAGTTTAAGATTATACATCGCAATTCCACCCCATATCGCCCTAAAGCGAATGGAGCAGTCGAGGCAGCTAATAAGAACATAAAGAAGATACTGTAGAAAATGGTGGAAGGGTCCAGACAATAGCATGAGAAGTTACCTTTCGCATTGTTGGGTTATCGCACTACTGTTCTCACTTCAGTAGGGGCCACTCCTTATTTCTTGGTGTATGGCACGGAGGCAGTAATACCTGCAGAAATCGAAATCCCATCCCTTCGGATTGTCGCTGAGGCAGAAATTGATGACGTGCAATGGGTCAAAACCCGCTTGGAGCAATTAAGTCTGATTGATGAAAAGAGAATGGTAGTAGTATATCACGGCCAATTGTACCAACAGAGAATAGCAAGAGCATATAACAAAAAGGTACATCCACGGAAGTTCGAATTGGGTCAGTTAGTGTTGAGACATATCTTGCCTCCTCAGGCTGAAGCAAAAGGAAAGTTCGCCCTAAACTGGCAGAGGCCATTTGTCGTAACTAGAGTGTTGTTCAATGGCGCGTTATATTTGACAGATGTAGAAGGGAAATGTGTGGAAATGGCTATCAATTTCGATGCAGTCAAGAGATACTATGTATGATTTCTTTGTTTGATTGTACTTGTTTGTATTTGGCATATTTTGAAGATTGAAATGACGAAGGCGTTTTGTTCTTCTATCTAAACACTTTATCCCTCGTCACCTCTTTTGAGCCTTATTTATTTTCTTTCTTACCCCTCCTTCGGAATCAGTAGTGAATATCAGAAACACAAGCGTGAAAGATAAGAAAAGGAAGAAAAGAAAAAGAGAAAGAAAGGAAAGAGAAATAAAAGAATGAAAAAAAAGAAGAAAAAAGAAGAAAAGAAAGAGGAAAAGAGAAAAGAAGAAGAAAAACAATAAAAAGGAAAAGAGAAAAACAAAAGAGAAAGAAAAGAAGGAGAAAAGATAAAATCACAACAACAAAGTAATTCCTATGTCATGAACTACGTTCGACCTTATTCCTTTTAAGGATACGTAGGCAGCCTCACGGTTCGGTCTCATCAAAACAAAAATCCACAAGTTCCCCATGCAAGAAACTGGGGCAGAAGTTGTGTTTGTTGCGAGAAACCTGATTCCGAAAGTTGTAACTTTAACCCATTTGAATTGTTTTGAGCCTTTTATACCCTTTCTTTCTAACCCTGTCTAAAAGCCCACATTACGGTCCAAAGAAAGACCTTCTGATCAGTCTTTAAGAAATGCCAAGTCGAGTAGGTAAAGGTAATTCATGTTAGGGGCAACATTCTGGTTCAAGCAAGAAAAATAAAAATGAGAGAGTCTTATTGGTGAAAACATTCACAGGCACCGTAAGGCGACGGGAGTTGAGAAAATAAAAATGAGAGAGTCTTATTGGTGAAAATCCTTACAGGCACCTTGAGGTGAAAGTGAGTTGAAAAGTCAACAAGCGAGAAAGGTCTGTTGGTGGAAAACTATTTCAAGGCACCGCAGTATGAACAAGATCAAGGTTTGGGTAAAGTAATCAGGTCATGGAAATTCTGAGGCAACAAAGTACGGCAACTGAAAGTTGATCGGTCGGACAGATTGGGCCGATTAATCCGAAATGCATGTCATGATCATTGGTACCAGCTGTTCCACTCAGATAAGTTTCTTTTTCTTTTTCCCTTTGTAGCAGTCATCCGATTTTAGATTCTTCTTATCCTTAACCCGCAAAGTCATTGCATTTCATTTTCTTTTGGGTTTATTTATCTAAGAGGTTTTAATGTCAGTCTTGTCCCAAGTACGTTGAAAAAGTTTCAAAACTCACTACCAACTCCCAAAAATTGCAAATCATGATGTGGTCAGAGCATACTAAAGACAACATGATGTAAGGTGAGGTACAAGGAATCACCGAAAATTTCATCGGTGGAATGGTCTGGTAATGTCATGGGAGAGGCAAAGGTTCGGATAGAGGAGTCAGAGGTTGAAATAGCAACATGGGTATAGAACACTCGGTTAGTCAAAGGTCATGCGATTTGAAAGTCAGTCAGAAAGTCAAAGTGATTCAGGGCCAGTTCAGGAAAGCCATTCAGAACAAAACAATGCAATGGAAAGATCTTCAACAAGAATTCCATCAGCTAACCACCACTTTAAACTAACAAAATTTTCTTTGATTAAGGCAGGGGCAGAAAATTCATTTGTGTCGGAGAAACTCTCCGTAGGGGAAAGAGCAAGCATCAAAACAGGTTTGACCGTAAACTTTCAGGACCCTCCTGGAAAATGGGACCTAGTTTAAATGTTCAGAAATAGCATAATTTAGCATAAATGCATACCAAAGGAATATAAGTTGGCTTAGAAGTTTGCATGTTCGAGATAGGATTCAATTAGGAGTTTCTAGGACCCTCCTGGATAATGGGACTTAGCTTTAAGATTTCGATTAGATAACAACAATTTAGCGTAAACTCTGTTGTAGGGTAGTATAATTCAGCCATGAAAGTTGTCACTCTTAAGATAAAAATTGATATTTGATTTTTAGGACCCTCCTGGATAATGGGGAGTAGTTTAAAGATTCTCTTAGATAGCAAGATTTAGCAGAAGTCACACCTGTAGGAGATATAACTTAGATTTAAAACTGTCGTTCAGTTAAGAGTTGTCAGGACCCCCCCTGCCTAATGGGACCTAGCTTTCAAATTCTTAGTAATATTTGGTAATATGATTCAGTTTAACACTCACATATGTGCCCAGTTACCAAATTGGGGCAGAAAAATTTTCTTTGTTTTTGTCTATTTTGTTGAAATCAGGTACCCGCTTGGAGAACAGGGAGAAGACTTTCAAGCGCAGAAGTCAGGAGCCCGCCTGGAGAACAAGGGAGTACAATTTAAGTTTTAGATTTCAAATTCTTTGTTTTGTCTATGTTGAAGTCAAGAGCCCGCCTGGAGAGCAGGGAATGCTTTCAAGTCAGAAGTCAGGAGCCCGCCTCGAGAGCAGGGAATACATTTCAAGTTAGAAGTCAGGAGCCCACCTGGAGAACAGGGAATACTTTCAAGTCAGAAGTCAGGAGCCCGCCTGGAGAGCAGGGAATACATTTCAAGTCAGAAGTCAGGAGCCCGCCTGGAGAGCAGGGAATACTTTCAAGTCAGCAGTCAAGAGCCCGCCTAGAGAGCTGAGAATACTTTCAAGCGCAGCAGTCAGGAGCCCGCCTGGAGAACAAGGGAGTACAATTTAAATTTTAGCTTTCAAATTCCTTGTGTTGTCTATCTTGAAGTCAGGAGCCCGCCTAGAGAGCAGGGAGCACTTTCAAGTTGAAGTCAAGAGCCCGCCCGGAGAGCAGGGAATACTTTCAAGTCAGCAATCAGGAGCCCGCCTGGAAAGCAGGGAATACGTTCAAGTCAGCAATCAGGAGCCTGCCTGGAGAACAAGGGAGTACAATTCAAGTTTCAGCTTTCAATTTCTTATTGATATTTGGTAATGTGATCCATTTTACACTTACATCTATACCCAGCCACCAAACCGGGGCAGAAAATTTTCTTTGTTTTGTCTATTTTATTGAAGTCAGGAGCACGCCTGGATAGCATGGGAATATATTCACGTTTTGAAGTCAGGAGCCTCGCCTGGAGAGCAGGGAATACATTTCAAGTTAGCAGTCAGGGAGCCCTGCCTGGAAAATAGGGTCAGTTTTTACTTTAGTCAAGTTTAGTTTACAGTTTTCCTAGTCTATTCTTTAGTTTAATTTCATCATTGCATCAATAGTACAAGTGGTTTACAATTTTGCTAACAACTCACAAATCTTCCTAGTGCAAACTGGGGCAGAAAAAATTTCTTTGTTTTGTCTATTTTGTTGTAATCAGGCGCCCACCTAGAGAACAAGGGGAGACAACTCAAGTTTCTAGGGAAAGCAGTGTCGAAGTAAGACAACTCGAGTTTCAAGGGAAAGCAGTTTCGAAGGAAGACAGTTCAAGTTTCAGGGGAAAATGGTTCAAGGTGCAAGGGAAAACAGTGTCAAGTAACAAAATAAGACGGTTCAAGTTCAGGACTGTGGACCTGAACCTCGGCGGAATGGCAGCTCGACCGGATCTCCACCTCGGCATACTCCGTCATCTCACTAATTTTTGAACTACACGTGGCCTGATTCCTTTATAGCCAAGGATATGTAGGCAGCCCAGATACCAGGGCTCTGTCACATTCCCCTTTTCTCTTAGTTTAATTCTCTCCAAATAAGGGTCGGGTCAAAAACCTGTCTAGTCAGTCTTTGTCTGAAAACTCTGTACGTCTCCAGTCAAAGAGGGTCAGCTGTAGACATGTGATTTTTGACCCTCCCCAAGATTTTTCATATTTTAATGCGTAAATATTTAATTTAGGCATAATATAGATATTTTAAGTAATCTTGACTCTTTTACTTTATTTTATTACAAGAAAACAAAAATTACAAAAAATAGGTTCATTAATGTTTCGTAGTCATTTTTAATCTTAAAAAAAATATATATACAACAATAGTATCGTATTTTTATTTTAATATGATATTTGAAAATACCAAAAATAGATTTGTTTTAATGGTTAGTTTTATTTTAATAATTATTTGAATAGTAGTAATAATTAATAAATGGGCCCGTATTTTTAATCTCGTTCGCAGCGAAAGAATAGAACTTCGGCTCGAGCAAACCCATTTTTAGGCTTAATTTTGGACCTAGCCTATAATTCCTAGGCTCATACCCCTTAACCTAAAAACCCTGCCAAAAAATCTACAATATACAAAGAAGAAAAAGAGAAAAGAAAAAACGAAGAAAAAGGCCGAGAAGTTGCGAAATATAGAAGAAACCCAGCCCCTGCGCGTCATCTTCTCTAAACGACCATAGTAGTGCAAAACAGACCCCCCCTCTGAAGCTTCATCTTCCCGATCGCACCCCATCTCCAAACACCCCTGCTCTCTTCATCAACCCCATATACCAACAGCCCCAAACCTGGAACAACCCATGCACGCTAGAAAAACGCACATACCCCATACTCCAGTCTTCGGCTTCTTCACGACGACCTGAGCTGACAGCCGCTGAGAAGCAAAAGAACCCCACCCCATCGTCCTCACCCCATCTTCTCACAGGAACAGAGTAGCCTTGAGTGAAAAACCAAAGACCAGCTGCCGGAAACCAGTCCACAAACGACCACCCCGAGCTTCATCTTGGCTATACCATTTGAACACACACACATACACGAAAATAACAGGGCGGGAAATGGATTGAAACAGAAGCTCCGGCGACCAACCATGGTCGAAACAACCTCATCCCTCGTTCTTCCTCACCCTATGTCATCGCTAACAGTTTGGTGACAGATCTGGCCGGAAAAAAACGCAATAAAGGGCGACCTCCATACACACAGTCAAAAACAAAATGTTCTGCTTTCTTCACTCTCATCCTCTGATGTTAGCTTTAGAAACGGGTTTCAAATAAACTAGTGTACAGTACTTCTATGTCCGACGAGTTGAGATCTTTCAAGACTTGGATTTTATGTCGAGTTTGGACAGAGTTAGTTCTCTTGCAGTTCTTCATGTGTGTCGCGTCTAATGTTGCTCCAATGTCGTCATTGATGTGATAACATCGTCATTTTAGTACGGTTGGGTTCGAATCTGAGTTTTTCGGTAAGCGTAGAGGTCGTTGTTCGTCTTTGCTTCTGTCTGTGGTCGCCGGTCCGGGATATGTTTGTTGAGGTCGGGTTCTTTGTTCAACATTAGCCTTTCTCTATTGTTTCACAATTCATTTTGGAGATGTCATATTGGATCAAGTAATGGAAAGAACTGCGGTTAAAGATTCTCCTGAAGGTTTAGTTTCTTATTTTGGTTTTCCTTCTGCTTTGATAAATTTGCTCGTGACTGATTCATTACCCATTTGCTAATACTCCCCTTCCCTTTTATTTTACATGTGAATTGATTTGTTTACTTATTTTATGATTTTGTTGTGATTATTGACCTTGAGTACCCAAATGTCATGTGAACGTCTGTTTGTTGGTAATTTGTATGATGCTATGGAGTAATTGCACAGAGAATCGAATTAAAGTGTCATTGCCATATTTTGAATATGTTATGGTATTTTTATGATAAAAAAATCATCAAGAATGTGTTTCTACTTTATTTGTTTGGATCAATAGTAGCATACTTAGGCCGTTAATATTCATAAACATCCATATTTTGTTTTAGTTGAGTAAAGCCCTTTTGGAATAGCTCGAGATGCGCCATTTAGCGAACTTCCATGGCCCTCATAAATGTTGCTTTTAAAGAATCATAATGCTCGTAGTTTGTTTTAGGCCCGATTTAGATTAGTATTGCAATTATATATACGTTCGCGTAATGTAATTGCAAATTTAACTCTAAAGAGACTCGAGGGATGCGTCCGCGCAACTTCAGTCAATTTTTCTTAAATAAATAAACAAAGCGTTATTAATTATGGACACGTTCGCGTGACATGATTTTTGACGCGCCAAAAGAAAGGAGTATACGTACACGTGACTCACTTCTTTAACTACGAATAATCAAGTGATTTAAAAGCGGTAAAGGGTAAATGCACATAGGATCGAAAGTCAGTAATTAAACAATTTTAATAAGTCAAGTATGATCAAAGCGACCGTGCTGAAACCACGGAACTCGGGAATGCCTAACACCTTTTCTCAGGTTAACAGAATTCCTTACCCGGATTTCTGTGTTCGCAGACTGTAGTACAGAGTCAATCTTTTCCTCGATTCGGGATTTTAAACTGGTGACTTGGGACACCCTAAATTATCCCTAGTGGCGACTCTAATTTTTAATAAATAAACAATCTCGTTTCGATTGTCCTTTAATTGAAAAAACTCCCTCATATTTATACCCTTTTACGGGGTGTAAGTAAAAAAGGAGGTGTGACAAGGTTGAGGCACGCACGTGAGTTATCAGTGTGGTTGAGATGATTATAGAATGTGAATGGTATGTGCAGATTATGTTATGGCACGTGAGTTATCCGTGCAGACTATGTTATGCACGTTGAATTGTTCGTGCGGTACATGGATTTGAATTTATCCCTCCAAGTTAGGTGATCATCTATTGTACCTTGGGTCATGTGTGCGTAGATTTGTTGGACATTTGAAGAGTGTCGGATGATGGTCGTAAGTCTTATTCATGCATGGACATTATAGATTCACATTGTTGGCGTTTATAATAATGCTTTGTGATGCATATCATCTTTATATGTTGATTTGATATACTAGTATAAGCTTTGATCATTTATTATCTGAAAGTATGATATTATCTCTATTAGTTGTACACCTGATCATCTTGTATACTGTTTTTGCTAGATTTTTGTGTTGTATTTATTTACGGATTATTTAGGTTATGATTGTAAGTCTCAGTTGGCCAATCTCGTCACTACTTCACCGATGTTAGTTTTGATACTTATTGAGTATATTGGATAAGTTGTACTTATACTACACTCTAGACATTCTGTGCAGATCTAAGTGTTGGTACCAATAGAGTTGAGGCTTAGATTTATGGCTATACCCGGGAGACTCGAGGTAATGTAGCCTGTCTATCCGCAGGCCTCGAACGTGGAATGACCAATCCAGTTCCCTTAGGCTGGCTTTCTTCAAGGGAAGTTTTGTCCTGTCCGCTAGGATTGGTCTAAATGTGTGGGATCGATACATCGGTAGGGAGTCTCAGCCAAGCATCACGGTAGCAGAGCCATAGGGCGCTAAAGAGCTGAGAACAACCGCACTCAGCACACCTCTGAATTCTTCTTGACACGTGGCAGTCATTGACTTGATGTGGTAACTTTACGTTCTTTAAGCTTTAGGCGAACTAAACGATTGACTAGAATCAATTACCTTATTGCGCTCTTCGCCTTCTTTCTATCTAGCAAACCTAAGAAAAGAAAAGGACAAAAAGTGGGATTAATCCTGTTTTCTTTGGTTAGTTCTTGTCATAACATAAAACTAGCGGCACCTTTCCTTTCATGTATCAGAGCTGTTATTTATTTCAGACGGTGATGTATTTATTTCTAGTTATTGTATTTCGATACTCTTAGAGCTCATGTACTCATTGATACTAGTTTCTAGGGAGATGTATTATTGTTTCTCGTATTTATATGAGTTCTTGATTTTATTATGCTATGAATCTCATTTAGACTTGATATAATGCTTTATTTATGCTATTCATTAGATAGTTGCATGATTGTCTAATTTAGCCAGCGTGTTAGGTATCATCATGACTGTTGGTGAAATTGTGGGTCATGATAGGAAATTATTGTCCACATAGAAGTATATTTTACATTATACGTATATTTGAAATCACCACAAAAAAAATTAAAATTTCAATCAAAGTTATACTTTAGCTAAAAATTTCATTGGCTTGCTTCAGCTTCAAATTGAATCTCAATCTTTTGAACATGTCCAGTAATTACATAGCAAAATCCTTTATTTTGGACTTGCCTCGTATGGTTTATTATGTTCGACCAGATTCAAAGTGAAATTTAAAGCTAAAATTTTGAATAACTAATGATAGGCGGGTCAAAGTCGGGGAAAAATTCGAGAAACTCCATTATTCTTTAACTTGGAACTTTAAAATTTTATTTTAGGGGATGAAACCTGAAATTTATGCTTGTTCATACTGAAATCGAGTGAAAAATCATTATTGGTTCTTAAACTTGGATTACAATATTGATTTTGGGTGAAATTTGGGTGAAAAATTTAGAAATGCGCTGTTATTAAAATTTGGTATTTCAGCTTTAAATTTCCGTATCGAACATCTGGCGTGCTAAACTTTGAACCTGGTGTAAGTAGGTAAGCTTCAAATGATAAAATGCATCTGAAATCGACGATTAATTTGGAGAAAATTCGAGACCAATATTATTAAGAATTTGAAGCTTGAGTTTGAGACTGAATCTAAGAATTTACTGTAAGAAATTGATGGGTGTTGTTAAAAGATACTTAAAATGATCCAGTTTGATTGGTTCTGAAGCTTGAGATGATTTGGATGAGGATTTCAGTAATTTTGGATGGAATATTAAAGCTGAAATGTGAAGAAGAAGAAGAAGAAGAAGAAAGAATGGGCACGGTTTGGGAAAATAGCAGAAGAGGGGCAGCGAAGCGTTATTTATCCTTGCCATTAGGGCATTTCTCTCATAAGCCCAACAACTTATCCAGTATAGTAGACCAATATAATCAAATATAGCAAAAATTTGCACGTCGTGTCCCCCAAAGGGACTGATCATGGCGAAATGGCCCATTTCTTTACGATCTTAGTAAAATGTCCCCTTTTTACTTGAATACCATAGTTCTTCAATTTTTAAAGCTTGAAATTCTTATTTGGTGGTGGAAAATTGAAGTTACTAATCAATTATTGTTAAAAATAGTTTGAATATTGATAACTTGTGCTTAAGTTTATAGTTCAAATACAGATTTTAGTGATTTACTATAAAAATTCTCAAAACTCTATTGTCAGGCCTTAAAAGTATTGAAGAAGACAAATTTGGTCTTTTTGATTTGAAGTTATTTGACTAAATTGGTAATTTAGGATTATTTATATTGGTATTTGAATGCTTTGTTTCATATTTGAGATCATTTGGAACAGATTTGGGGTGTTTTGATCGAAATTAAGTAGCAAATTCGAAGAAAACTTTGTTAAAATAACCTAGAATTAGTGTGCTAATCTGGTAGACTTCAATAAAAAAACTTAAAAAATAGGTAGAGAAAATTAGCATCAACCCTACTAATCTAGTAGAGATTCCTGAAGAGCTGAAGTATGAATATTGGGTAGATTTTGATGAACAACTTAACAGATAGGTAAAGTAGTAATAGCATCAACTCTATCGGATTGGTAAAGAAATCCTGAAGAGCAAAAGTACGACAATCCGATAGATTTTTCAACAAATAATTTAATCCAGTAAAGAAACCCCTGAAGAGCTTGTGCGAATCTGGGGTCACTTTTTTAAATACCGCTAATTTTAGGAACATTTTGCTAATACCACCCCAAAAAAGTCCCTTTTGTATCCATCATCCCAAATATAGTCCAGAACAAGCAAAAGCCCACATTCCCTCTCCGGGTCCAAACCGATACAAACCCTAGCTGCAACAGACATTTATACATATAGTGTAGTGTTTCGTCAATTTCTTCCTTTCTCTTCACAGAAACACAGACAGAGCACTCCGCAGAGGAAAATGCCGGCCGGCCATGGATTAAGGTCTCGGACGAGGGATTCATTCTCTCGCGCCTTCAGAAAGAAGGGAGTAATCCCTCTTTCCACCTATCTCAGGATCTTCAAAGTCGGTGACTATGTTGATGTCAAAGTGAACGGCGCCGTTCACAAGGGCATGCCCCACAAGTTCTACCATGGCCGTACTGGACGCGTCTGGAACGTCACCAAGCGCGCTGTTGGTGTCGAAGTCAACAAACAGGTCATTCTTACATAATTGCTTTAAGCAAATTTTATATGCTGATGCCCTCCATATGTTTGTTTATTTGCTCTTTTTTCGGTCTTTGTTTTATTGTAAGATCTGGGTTCTTACTCATTTGGGAATTTTGAAAATGTTGTTTCTTTGTGTGTTGTTTATATGGATAATAAGAAGTTGTGAAGTTAATTTGATTTTCTTGGTTGGAAATATAGTTATATAGTATGTATTTTGATCCTCTTGAACCAGAGGAGCTAAATAGAGATTAACAATTTGTAGAGACCTTATCTCAAATAGTATCAGCTCAATGATAATAAATATTAATTGCTCATACTAACTGAGCTCCGACTGTATAGTTTCACGGCTACACACTACATAGCTAAGAAAAAAATACTGGATAGCTATTCAGAACAATCATAGTGATTCTGCTATTCCAGCTTAATCCTTCGGAATCTCCATTTCCCGTGAACAGTTTCTAGATAAAGGTCGTCTCCAAGGGAATTGTATCCACCAAAATGGAGAATGTGACATCCCGCCCCTTCACCTACTAACGCAATCATTTGTCTTTACAAAGATCCCAAGTCTTCTTCAACCCCTTTTATACGCAACCAAACACTAGAAAACATTTTCCTCCATAACATGACACTCTCTATTTTCATGTTATTCAGGTGATGATGCAAACTGAATACAACTATCTTTTCAATTCATCCACTGATATTTTTGCCAAAAAAGGACTAGTGAATGATAGATGTGTTTTATTCCTTTGGTTCACTGACTCTTTTGTGCTGCATTTAATGTGATTGCTTATTATGGACTTCAGGTTCGTAACAAAGTCCTCCGGAAGAGGATCCATGTGAGGATTGAGCATGTTCAGCTTTCCCGGTGCACCGAAGAAGTCAAGGAAAGAATCAAGAAGAACGATCAGCTAAAGGCCGAGGCTAAGGCGAGGGGTGAGGTCATCAGCACAAAGAGGCAACCTCAAGGACCCAAACCAGGGTTCATGGTTGAAGGTGCTACTTTGGAAACTGTTACTCCCATACCATATGACGTGGTCAACGATTTGAAGGGAGGCTATTGATTTTACTTTGTTTCTGAGCTTGTTTTTTTCTCCCTATGTGCTGTTATGAAGTTGAGACTACTAGTTCTTCTCGGCATCAGTTGCAAATTTGCATTTTAGTTCCAAATTTTGTTTACAATGTTAGTAGTTATGGTGGTGAAGAATATCTATTTACTGCCTAATTTTTTAAGTTGAGTTTGCCAATATTTTGTTGTTTCAGCATTAGAAACCACACGAGTACTTCATCTGCTAAGCACCACTTTGTCTACACTGAAAAATCATAAGAAGAAATTTACTGTCAGCTGATTAACAATTACGAGTATATTAGGTTAGTTGCTACAAGAAGTTAATATCAACTTTTGCTTCCTTGTTCCTTCCCCGATCTTATGAATTTAGGTTAGATTGGATGGTTCTTACTATCAAGACCCTATTAGCTAATATCAACTTCCAGAGACCCTCTTAACTTCTTTATTCGTTCTAGAGGGATAAACTTTTGGTCTCAGAAAGTGGAGTTGAAGTTTACTATAGTCAAAAGATGCTCAGAGTGGAAAGATTAACGATGCAGAATTTTTTTTATTTTTAATTTATTTATTTATTTTTGTAAAATGTTTAAAAGGTGGTATTTTCGCAAACGTAAAATCTAGTCGGTCCAATTAAGGGTCAATGTTCCATGGTTCTCTATTTTCTGTTTCTATTACATTTTAGTTGTCCAGCCTAAGAATATGGCTGGAAGGATTAGATAAAACAATCCCAGCATAAAATCCTGCTTAAGATAGTGCTATGGTGCTATGCTCGATTTAGAGAGATTCGAACAATAAGGGGTCGTTTGATTTGAATACAGGTTATGCTGGGATAAGTTATACTGTGATTAGTTATGCTGAGATTAGTTATCTTAATATTATTTTTTATCCACGGTTTGATATGTTATATTAAAGGCATGCATTGCATAATTTCTAAGAAGAAGGTATAAGTTATCCCGACACTAATTTTCCAACTCCCTACAAGGTATAAGTTATCCCGACACTAATTTTAATTTTAATTCCGGGATAACTTATCCCAGGTTTGCTAACCAAACAAAATATTAAGGTGGTATTAATTTTTTATCCCAACACTATTTTTACTTATCCCTCATACCAAACGACCCCTAAGATGTTTATTAGTAACACGATTATTAAAGTTATTTGTAGTGACAAAAGTGTTCTCAAAATAATTTAAGATATAATTCCTTCATAATTATGTTAGAAAATAATGTAAAGGATACTAGCGATGCTAATTCACAACTGTATATATGTGAATAAAATTCACAGAGTAAATATTGTGCCTTAGTTTCTAACACAAAATACTTTCAAGTGTGTAGTCACTACACAATTCAAAAGAATATACCTTGAGCAATGAAGCATAGAGTAATCAATATAAAAGCTTATACACTAATCTTCCTTCTCCTTACTCTAATGTTTATGCGTCCGACAGATATGGGGGCTTACAAGCTAAAAATTCTTGTACGTGTGAATGAACTCTCCAAGAGCCTTATTGATAGGGTGTACAGACCGAACCGGAATATCGCATCAAATCGAAAAGTCAAACCAAACCGATTAAAAATACGATTAGGTTTGGTTTGATTTGGTTTGATACTGAGTAAAAAAAATCGAATCAAACCAACATATAAATATATAATTTTTATATATACTTTAAGACTTTTTATAGAATTTTGTTTAAAAAAATGTCTAGAAATATTTGTGATTCTCTCATGGGATGTAACATTTAAATAAATATGAAGTGCTCTATTTTTATTATCTTTAAATAATGGGTTGTATGATCACATTCTTATCAAATATTAGTGAAATGTGTCAATCTCTGTATTCTTCCATATTGATATGTCAAGATATCTATTAAATTTTTACATCCTTTTCGAATTTGAAGTGGTATTTTGATAATTTAAAATTAAATAGAATATATCATTATATATGTATCATATTGATTTTTATGATTAATTATTAAATTCAGTTAACCTTGAAAGAGTACATCAACGAAAAATTATTGTCAGACGACTAAAAAAATAACTATCATATGTTACTAAGAAAATTATAGATCATATGTTTGTCATTTTTGTTAATTTTACTAAACATATATTTACTTATCAAAAATTTAACAAGGTAAGATTGAAATAATATTCATGCAAGAAAAAAATCCGGAAAACCCCAAAACCCAGAGGAGGCCCAACAAATTTTATGGCCTAAAGTCAAACTTTATGAGGGGCCTTAACTTTTTAATTTTTTTAATTATTTATTTGTAGTCTATTTTTTTAGCTTTTCTTAGACACATAGTTATTAATAATTTTCTTATAATCAGTAACTCCTAATAAGTATTTCTCAATTGACAATATAGCTAATCCATTTAACCTTTTTTGTGACATTGTTGTTCTTAGATAGATTTTATCAATTTTAATTTTGAAAACTTCTTTCCGCTGAAGCAACGATAACATGAGTTATGAACATTATTCCACAAGCAATTTAGACATTTGTAAAAGAATTAAATCTTTTTATTTGATTAAGTGTATTAATTAAGTTGTTATCTTCCAATTGTACAATTTTGTTAATACCTTATTTCAAAAAATAAATCTAAACCATCAATATCGAATTGATTATTATGCTTTAAGAAACATTCAAGACTGTAACAACCCGACCGGTCGTTTTAAGAATTAACGCCCTGATCACCTATTAACTGATTTCCCCGTATTTGTTTCTACTATTTTGATTTGCCGGGATGTTTGGTTTGAGATTCGGAGAGTTTTGGGACACTTAGTCCCTAAATGAGAGTTTAAGTTATAGAAATTGGATCGTAGTCGGAGCAGTGTGAAGACAGCCTCAGAATGGAATTCTGTTGGTTCTTTTATCTTCGTTGGGTGATTTCGGGCTTAGGGGCGTGTTCGGATTGTGTTTTGGAGGTCCGTAACTAATTTAAGCTTGAAATGCCGAAAGTTAAATTTTTGAAGTTTCCGGTTCGATAGTGAGATTTTGATATCGGGATCGGAATGAAATTCTGGAAGTTGGAGTAGCTCTGTAGTGTTGAATGTGACGTGTGTGCAAAATTTCAGGTCATTCAGACGAGGTTTGATAGACTTTTTGATCGAAAGCGTAATTTGAGAGTTTTTGGAATTCTTAGGCTTTAATCCGATGTTAAATTGGTGTTTTGATGTTGTTTTGAGCGTTCCGAAGATTGGAACAAGTTTGAATGATGTTTTAGGATTGGTTGGCATGTTTGGTTGAGGTCCAGGGGGCCTCGGGTGTGTTTCGGATGCTCAACGGGTCATTTTGGGACTTGTTGGAATTGCAGAACTGCTGGTATCTGGTTTCCTTAATCGCATTCGCGCCCTTCCCTCCGTGTTCGCGTAGCGTAATTTCGGAGGATGATTTAATTTTTCTTCGCGCTCTCATGTTTTCGCTCACGATCGCGGAAGTCTGCCCCCTCCTCCTTCGCGTTCGCATCCCTCTATTCGCGTAGTAGAACTAGGAGCGGGGGGTACTATGACCATTTCCTCTACGCGTTCGCATTGTCCTGTCCGCGAACGCGTAAGCCTGCCTTTCCCTCTTCCGCGTTCGCGTGCTTCATCATCCGTTCGCATAGCCCAGTTCAGGAGACATCAGATTTTCCTCTTCGCAATCGCAGCTTATTTTACGCGATCGCGATATACAACCACCTGGGCAGTATTAAACATTTCAAAAACGAGGGTTTAGCCATTTTTATCAAAACTTAAGCTTGGGGGCTCGGATTTGAGCGAGGTTTTGAGGGATTTTCAGAGATATCGATTGGGTAACAATTCTTAACTCCTTTTTGCTTGTAACCCATTAATCTAAACATGAATTCATCATTTAATTTCTGAATTTGTATGAAAATTGGGGGAAAGTTCTTAGACCAAAAATTCAAGTTTTGATTGGGGAATTGACATTGGATTTGGATAATTTTGGCATGATTGGACTCGTGAGAGTACAAAGATTCTGAAAATATAAATTTTACCCGATTCTGAGACGTGGGTCTGAGGGGCGTTTTGGTTATTTTACCTAATTTCGCGTATTAGTTTAGAATTTATTTGTAGAATCAGTTACTTGAAGTGTTATTTACATTATTCATTTGAATTGAATAGATTTGGGTCATTTGGAGTCGAGTACTTGTGGCAAGAACGTGGTTTCGGGTTGATTTTGAGTCAGTTCGAGGTAAGTGGCTTGCCTAACCTTGTGTGGGGGAAACTCCCCTTAGGATTTGGTATTATTGATATTTGAAATGCATTGTATGTGAGGTGACGAGTGCGTACTTGTGCTAATTGTTGAAAATTCAGTTTTCTTTAAGTAATTTTAATTGTGTTTCTTTTGCTATGACAAGAGGGGTTGCTCTGATAGTAAGCAACCCCCACTTCCAACCGAGAGGTTGTTGAGTTCGAGTCTCCTCAAGAGCAAGGTGGGAAGTTCTTGGAAGGAAGGATGTCGGGGGTCTATTTGGAAACAGTCTCTCTACCCTAGGGTAGGGTTAAGGTCTGCGTACACACTACCCTCCCCAGACCCCACTAAGTGGGATTATACTGGGTTGTTGTTGTTGTTGTTGTTCTTTTGCTGTTTATACTACTTGTAATTTAAGCATGTTGTTAGCTTAGGGAAGCATGTCTAATTGACTTAATTGTTTTACTTGCTCAACTGCCCTATTTGGAGTATGTGCAATATGCTAGGCTAGAAGTACCTGTTTTTCCTTAGTATGGGATTTGAATTGAACTGTGTATTCTTCGTGTTGTTGTTGTGTGTTTACTTTGGGACTACGGGACGGTATCCCCTTAGATCCCCCTGCACATTTACTTTGGGACTACGGGTCGGTATCCCGGTAGATCCCCTTGTATTTTTACTTTGGGACTACGGATTTGTATTCCGGTAGATCCTCCTACACATTTACTTTGGAACTACGGGACTGCACCTGGTAGATTCCCCCTGTACTGGATATTTACATTTGGGACTACGGATCGGATTTCTGGTAGATCCTCGCACATTGTGAGTTGGACTACGGGATTGCACCCGGGAGATCCACTGGATATTTATATTTAGGGACTACAGGACGATATCCTGGGAGATACCCGGTTGTTATCTCCGTGTTGAGCTGTACTTCTTTCCGTGATTATTTTGTCTCTGTTATAATTGTTGTTGTTCTTTCTATTCTATGTTATTTCCTTAATGTTGCACTTAATAATACTGTCTTACTCTATACTGTTAAGTCTTATATTTTATTTAACCTTAGTAGGGCCCTGACCTTCTTCGTCACTACTCGACCGAGGTTAGGTTTGGCACTTACTGAGTACCGTTGTGGTGTACTCATGCCCTTTCTGTGCATGTTTTTCATGTGCAGATCCAGGTACTTACACTCAGGCTTATCATCCTTGAGGCGAGGCGCTTCTGTAGAGACTTCGAGGTATATCTGTTGCGTTTGCAGATCGAGGAGTCCCTTTCTATCTTTCTGTAATAGTATAGCCCTTCAGTATCTTCCCTTTTTGTTAAACATTTCTAGAGTTAGAGCTTCTTATGTATCTCTTAGCTTGTGATTCATGGGGTTCCGGATTTTGGGAGTGTTAGGTTGAGATTTTGTACTGTTATGTGCCAGACGGCATCTTAAACACTATTTCATTTTGTTATTTCGGTTTTATATTATTTTCTTTTCGCAAATTGTTTCTTTTCCGCATTTGTTAGGCTTACCTAGTCGTAGAGACTAGGTGTCATCACGATAGTTCACGGAGGGCGAACTGGGGTCGTGAAAAGTTGGTATTAGAGCTCTAGGTTCATAGGAGTCATGAATCAATATCAAGTTTATTAGAGTCTCGTGGATCGGTACGGAGACGTCTGTACTTATCTACGAGAGGCTATGTAATTGTTAGGAAAATTCCACTTCATTTGACTTTTCTGTCATGTGAGATTCTTGACATCTCTAATTCTAAACCTCTATCTTCCATTCTCTCACAGATGGTGAGGCCACGTACTACCGGAGATGACCAGACACCCGCACGAGCTTCCACCGAGGAGCCACCAGTAGCTCCAACTGGAGCCTAGGCACCTGATACACCTACTACTACTACTCCAACACTTCAAGAGACCTTAGCACAATTCCTGAGCATGTTTGGTACATTGGTTCAGGCAGGGTTCATTTAGGTTGTACCAACTACTTCACAGATCGGGAGAGGGACCCAGACTTCCGCCGTCCCCACTCCAGAGCAGCGAGTTCACATTGGTCAGGTTCCAGGTGTCATAGCGACACAGCCTGTGGTCCTATTCCGGCGGGTGGAGAGGATCTCTCGCCGAATAGAGGACAGACAAGGTCAGGAGAGGGAGTATAGGGAAGTGAGGAGACCTCGTAGACCGGAGATACCCATTGGTCCTTATTTTGGAGGAAGAGTATGGCATGGTACAGGTTTTGTGGGTCAACCAGCTCAGTTTTCATCTCAGACTTCACATAGTGTTTCAGGTGTTTAGGGGTCTCAAAGTACATGTACCGCACAGTTTCCACTACCATGTCCTCCCAGAGCTTGTTTTGAGTGTGGTGATAAACTATGGTAAGGGATTGCCCCAGACTTAGGAGGGGTGCACCTCCATAGACTTCTCAGCCACAGCGTGCCCCGTAGAGTTCTTAGGCTATGATTGTAGCACCAGTTGCTACCCCACCTGCTCAGCCAGCTAGAGGTGGAGGTCGGGGAGGTAGAGGTCACCCTAGAGGGGAGGCCATGCCAGATACTATGTCCTTCCTACCCGTACCAAGGCTGTTGCCTACGATTCTGTCATCACAGTTATTGTCCTGGTTTGTCACAGAGATGCATAGGTTCTATTCGATCCACACTCCACTTATTCTTATGTGTCTTCCTATTTTGCTCCGCATTTGGGTGTACCTCGGGATTCTTTGAGTTCTCTTGTTTACGTTTCTACTCATGTGGGAGATTTTCTTGTTGTGGACCGCTTTTATCGGTCATGTTTGGTTGCTCTAAGTGGTTTTGAGATCAGATCCGATTTATTGTTGCTCAGTATGGTAGATTTTGATATTATCTTGGGCATGGACTGGTTGTCGCCCCATTATGCTATTCTTGATTGTCATGCCAAAACTGTGACGCTGGCTATGCCAGGTATACCCCGTGTTAAGTGGAGGGGTGCTTTAGATCACACTTCCAGTAGAGTTATTTCTTTCCTTAAGGCTCAGTGAATGGTTGAGAAGTGGTGTGACGCGTATCTAGCTTACGTGAGAGATGTTAGTGTTGATACCCCTATAGTTGATTCAGTCCCAGTAGTACGGGATTTTCCTGATGTGTTTCCAGCTGATCTTCCGGGCATGCCGCCCGATAGAGATATTGATTTTGGCATTGATCTGTTGTCGGGCACTCAGCCCATTTCTATACCTCCGTATCGTATGGCCTCTCTTGAGTTGAAGGATCAGTTACAGGAATTGCTTGATAAGGGTTTCATTCGGCCCAGTGTATTACCTTGGGGTGCTCCTGTCTTGTTTATGAAGAAAAAGGATGGTTCTATATGTATGTGTATTGATTATCGCCAGTTGAACAAAGTTACAGTGAAGAACCGTTATCCTTTGCCTCAGATTGATGATCTGATTGACCGGCTTCAGGGCGCACGGGTGTTTTCTAAGATTGACTTGCGCTCAGGTTACCATAAGTTGAAGATTCGGGAGCCAGATATCCCGAAGACTGCTTTTAGGACTCGGTATAGTCATTACGAGTTCCTTGTTATGTCATTTGGGCTGACCAATGCCCCAACAACCTTCATGCATTTGATGCACAGTGTGTTCCGTCCGTATCTTGACTCGTTCGTCATTGTCTTTATTGATGATATTCTGGTGTATTCCCGGAGTCGGGAAGATCATGAGCAGCACCTGAGGACAGTGCTCCAGACTTTGAGGGAAAAATGGTAATATGCTAAGTTCTCAAAATGTGAATTTTGGTTGGATTCCGTGGCATTCTTGGGCCACGCGGTATCGAGTGAGGGTATTCAAGTGGATCTGAAGAAAGTAGAGGTAGTGCAGAGTTAGCCCAGACCATCCTCAGCTATAGAGATCCGCAGTTTTCTTGGCTTGGCAGGTTATTACCGACGTTTTTTGAGGGGTTTTCATCGATTGCAGCCCCTATGACCATATTGACCCAGAAGGGGTGCTCCGTTCCAGTGGATGGAAGAGTGTGAGGTGAGCTTTCATAAGCTCAAGACAACTTTGACTACAACCCCAGTTTTGATATTGCCTACAGGTTTGGGGTCTTATACCGTCTAATGTGATGCCTCGAGGATTGGACTTGGAGCGGTATTGATGCAGGACGGTAGGGTAATTGCCTACGCATCCAGGCAGTGGAAAGTACATGAGAAGAATTATCATATCCATGACCTTGAATTAACTGCAATTGTTCACTCCTTGAAGATTTGGCGTCATTACTTATACGGTGTGCCTTGTGAGATTTATACTGACCATCGGAGCTTGCAACACCTGTTCAAGCAAAAGGATCTTAATTTGCGCCAGAGGAGGTGGTTAGAGTTGCTGAAGGACTATGATATCACTATTTTTGTATCACCCGGGCAAGGCCAACGTGGTGGTCGATGCTTTGAGTCGCCGGGCAGATAGTTTGGGAAGTTTGGCTTATTTACCAGCATCGGAGAGGCCTATGGCGATGATTGTTCAGGCCTTAGCTAGCTAGTTTGTGGGATTAGATCTTTCGAAGCTCAGTCGGGTTCTAGCTTGCATGGTTTCTTAGTCTTCATTATTTGATCGTATCAGGGAGCGTCAATTTGATGATCCGCATTTGCTTGTCCTCAAGGACAAGGTGCAACACGGTGATGCCAGAGATGTGACAATTGGTGATGATGGGGTATTGAGGATGCAGGGTCGGATTTGTGTACCCAATGTTGATGGGCTTCGGGAGTTGATTCTAGAGGAGGCTCATAGTTCGCGGTATTCCATTCATTCGGGTGCCGCGAAGATGTACCATGATTTGAGGAAGCACTATTGGTGGAGGCAGATGAAGAAAGATATAGTTGGGTTTGTAGCTCGGTGCCTCAATTTTCAGCAGGTGAAGTATGAGCACCAGAGACCGGATAGGTTACTTCATCAGATAATGATTCCGGAGTGGAAGTGGGAGCGGATCACCATGGACTTTGTAGTTGGGATCCCACGGACTGTGAGGAAGTTCGATGCCATTTGGGTGATTGTGGATCGGCTGACCAAGCATTTCATTCATGTGTGTACTACATATTCTTCGGAGCATCTAGCGGAGATTTATATCCGGGAGATTGTTTGTCTGCATGGTATTCCAGTTTCCATCATTTCAGATAAAGGTACTTAGTTCACATCACGGTTCTAGAGGGCCATACATCATGAGTTGGGTACTCGGGTGGAGTTGAGCACAACATTTCACCCTCAGACGGACGGACAGTCCGAGCGCACTTTTTAGATTCTTGAGGATATGCTCTGTGCGTGTGTGATTGAGTTTGGAGGGTCTTGGGATCAGTTCTTTCTATTGGCGGATTTTGCCTACAACAACAGCTATCAGTCCAACATTCAGATGGCACCGTATGAGGCTTTATATGGTAGGTGGTGTAGATCCCCGGTGGGTTGGTTTGAGCCGGGTGAGGCTAGATTATTGGGCACAGACTTGGTTCAGGATGCTTTGGAGAAGGTTAAGGTGATCCAGGATAGACTCCGTACAGCCCAGTCCGAACAGAAGAGTTGCGTGAACCGGAAGGTTCGTGATGTTTCCTATATGGTTGGAGAGCGGGTTCTGCTTCGAGTTTCGACTATGAAGGGCGTTATGAGATTTGGGAAGAAAGAGAAGTTGAGTCCGAGGTTTATTGGCCCTTTTGAGATATTGCGGCGTGTTGGGAAGGTTGCTTATGAGCTTGCCTTACCTCCCAATTTGGCAGGAGTTCATCCGGTATTTCATGTTTTGATACTCCGGAGGTATCACGGTGATCCGTCGCACGTGTTGGATTTCAGTTCATTCTAGCTGGACAAGGGATCTATCTTATGTTGAGGAGCCAGTGGCAATATTGGACAGGCAAGTTAGAAAGCTAGGGTCAAAGAACATTACATCAGTAAAGGTTAAATGGCGGGGTCAACCGATCGAGGAGGCGACCTGGGAGATCGAGCAGGATATGCGCAGCCGTTACCCTCATCTTTTCACTACTTCAGGTATATCTCTATGCTCGTTCGAAGACGAACGAATGTTTAAGTGTGGGAGGATGAAATGACCCGGCCGGTCATTTTAAGAATTTATGCCCCGATCCCCTATTAACTGCTTTCCCCATGTTTGTTTCTGCTATTGTGAGTTGTCGGGAGGAATTATTTGGAGTTTCGAAGAGTTTTGGGACACTTAGTCCCTAAATGAGAGCTTAAGTTTTGAAAATTTGACCGTAGTCGGAACAGTGTGAAGACAGCCTCGGAATGGAATTCTGATGGTTCCGTTAGCTCCATTGGGTGATTTCGGATTTAGGAGCGTGTTCGGATTTTGTTTTGGAGGTCTGTTAGCTAATTTAGGCTTGAAATGGCGAAAGTTGAATTTTTGAAATTTCCGGTTCGATAGCGAGATTTTGATCTGAGGGTCGGAATGGAATTCCGGAAGTTGGAGTAGCTCCGTAGTTTTGAATGTGACGTGTGTGCAAAATTTCGGGTCATTCGGACGAGGGTTGATAGGCTTTTTGATCTAAAGCATATTTTGAGAGTTTTGAAGTTCTTAGGCTTGAATCCGATGCTAAATTAGTGTTTTGATGTTGTTTTGAGCGCTCCGAAGATTGGAACAAGTTTGAATGATGATTTAGGATTGGTTGGCATGTTTGGTTGAGGTCCCGGGGCCCTCGGGTGTTTCTCGGATGCACAACGGAACATTTTGGAACTTGTTAGAATTGTAGAAAAGTTGCAGCTGCCCAGTTCTGGTTTCCTTCTTTGTGTTCGTGAGTGGGGTCTCGCGTTCGCGAAGAGGAGCTGGGCTGGGGGGAGTTTTAATGCTTCGCGCTCGCGAAGATTCTCCCGCGTTCGCGAAGCTGGAGGAAATGTTGCATCGCATTCGCGGCCTGGGAATCGCGTTCGCGATGAAAGAAGTTAGACCCAAGCGAAGTTGTACTTCGCGAACGCGAGGGTCCTTCCGCGTTCGCGAAGAAGGAATATCTGGGCAGTATTTAAATAGCCCATCCGCGACCCTTCTTCATTTTTCCATCATTTTTGAACGGGATTGAAGCGTTTGAGGGAGATTTTTGAGGAAACCAAAGGGGAATCACTTGGAGGTAATATTTTTGACTTCATAACTCATTTATATGTGATTAAAGGTCTAATTAGTGGTGAAAAATTTGGGAAAAATCAGTGCAAAATGGGTAATTAGGGCTTGAGATTAAGAGACCTTAAAATGGGTATTTGAGGGGTCAATTGAACTCCGATTTCAGTATTCTTGTTATGTATAGACTCGTAAGAGTATGAAAATTCTGAAAATATAAATTTTATCTGATTCCGAGATGTGGGCCCGAGGGGCATTTTGGTAATTTTTCATAATTTCGCATATTACCTTAGAATTTCTTTATGGAATCAGTTACTTGAAGTGTTATTTACATCATGCAATTGAATTAAATAGATTTGGGCCATTTGGAGTCGAGTACTTGTGGAAAAAGTGTGGTTTCGGGTTGATTTTGAGTTGGTTCGAGGTAAGTGGCTTGCATAACCTTGTGTGGAGGATATTCCCCTTAGAATTTGGTATTGTGGTAGTTGAAATGCCTTGTACGTGAGGTGGCGAGTGTGTACTTGTGCTAATTGTTGAAAATTCTATTTTCACTAAAGTAGTTTTAGTTGTGTTTTCCTTTCCTGCTTATTCTACTTGAAATTTAAGCCTGATGTTAGCTTAGAGAAGCATGTTTAATTGACTTAATTGCCTTATTGTTTGGACTGCCTTATTTGTAATATGTGAAGCATGTTAGATTAGAATTACATATTTTACTTGGTACGAAATTGAGTTTAATTAAGTATTCCTTGTATTATTATTGTGTGTTTTACTTTGGGACTACGGGACGGCATCCCGGGAGATTCCCCATATGTATTTTATGATTTGAGCTAACGTGTAGGATACCGAGAGATCCCCAGCATATATATTGAGGATACCAAGAGATCCTCGTGATACCAAGAGATCCCTGGCATATATTGAGGGTACTAAGAGATCCTCGGTATACTGAGAGATCCCCGGTTATTATCTTTGTGAAGAATGGTATTCCTGGTGATTGTTTCTGCCTCCATTTCAGTTGTAGTTATCCTTATTATCCTGTATTGATTCTCATTGTTATCTTTCAACTGTACTGCTTTATCTTATATTCTCGCATCTTATATTTCATTTAATCTCAGTAGGGCCCTAAACTTCCTCGTCACTACCCGACCGAGGTTAGGCTTGGCACTTACTAAGTACCGTTGTGGTATACTCATACCCGTTTTGTGCATATTTTTCATGTGCAGATCCAAGTACCTCCACTCAGACTTATCACGCTTGAGCCGAGGTGCTTGTAGAGACTCTGAGGTATATCTGCCGTGTCCGTAGACCGAAGAGTCTCTTTCTACTCCCCCTTTTAAGTATTAACCCTTCTGTATTTTCTTTCCTTTTGTTAGATATTCTGGAGTTAGATACTTGTAGACATTCAAAGTCTTGTAATCATGAGATTTCGGGTTTTGGGAAATGTATTTAGATTTCTATAGTTGATATTGTGTATGTCGAGCGGCACTTTTAAACACTATTTTATTTCACTATTTGTTTTATTATTTCTTCCGCAAATTGGTTTATTTTCCGCATTGTTAGGCTTACCTAGTTGTAGAGACTAGGTGCCGTCACGATGGTTCACGAAGGACGAACGGGGGTCGTGACAAGTTGGTATTAGAGCTCTAGGTTCATAGGAGTCCTGAATCACAAGCCGGTTTATTAGAGTCTCGTTGATCGGTGCCGAGACGTCTGTACTTATCTACGAGAAGCTATGTATCTATTAGGAAAATTTTACTTCATTTGATTTCCTTGTCGTGCGAGATTTTGATATCACAATTCTAAACTTCTGTCTTCTATTCTCTCACAGATGGTGAGGACACGTGCTACCCGAGATGATTAGGCACTCGCGCCTTCTACTGTATCCGTTAGAGGCTAGGGCAAGGGTAGAGGCCAAGGACGTGCACATGGTGCAGCCAGAGAACACGCACGAGATGACACTGAGGTACCACCAGCAGTTCCAACCGGAGTCCAGGAACCTGATACGCCTACTGCTACTACTACTCCAGCTCTTCAAGAGACTCTTGCACAGTTCATGAATATATACACCACTTTGGCTCAGGCAGGGTTGTTTCCCCTTGCTGCAGCCACATCTCAGGTGGGAGAGGAGCACAGACTCCCATCGCCCGCACTCCTGAGCAGTGAGTGCATGTCGATCAGGTCCTAGAGATTATTCCTGTATAGCTTTTAGTCCCAGGTCAGCCCGAGGGCAGGGCAGCGGCTTCAGAGGATGATCAGCGGAGACTTTAGAGGTTCAAGAAGTATGATCCTCCTGTATTCAGTGGGTTAGCCTCAGATGATGCCTAGGGATTTCTGGAGGAGTGTCATCGCATCCTCCGTACTATGGGTATATCAGGATCGAGTGGGGTTTCTTTCATTGCCTTCCAGCTTCGAGGAGCCGCCTATGAATGGTGGCACACCTATGAGTTAGATAGTCCGGATGAGGCAGCTTCACTGACTTGGACTCGGTTTTCAGATATGTTCCTGAGGGAGTTTATTCCTCAGATCCTTAGGGACGCATGGCGCACAGAGTTTGAGCATTTGCACCAGGGTGCGATGACTGTCTCGGAGTATGTTGTCTGTTACACCAGTTTAGCTAGACATACCCCAGCCTTGGTTTCTACTATTCGCGAGAAGGTTCGCCGGTTTATTGAGGGGCTTATTCCTAGAATCAGATCTAGCATGGCTTGTGAGTTGGAGATGGATATTTCTTATCAACAGGTGGTGAGCATTGCTAGGAGGATTGAGGGTATGCATGTTAGGGAGAGAGAGGAAAGAGAGGCCAAAAGGTTTCGAGAGTCTGGCCATTATTCTGGTGCCCGTGCCCCAACTGCAGGTCTTCATGGTAGGGGTTATATGAGTTGCCCTGTTCATTTGGCTCTTCCAGTAGCCAGTGGTATTCCAGCTCCTCCTAGGCCTCAGGAGCCTTATTATGCACCTCCAGTATCTAGCACGCCTCCTATGCGGGGTGCTTTCTGAGGTCAGTCTAGCAGACCTGACCCAAGCTAGTCACAGTCCTCCACGTCCTCCCAAATCTTATTTTGAGTGTCGTGACACACGCCATATGGTGAGGGATTGCCCTAGACTTGGGAGAAGTGCGCCTCCATAGACTTCTCAGCCACAGCGCACCCCGCAAAGTTCTCAGGCTATGGTTATAGCTCTAGTTGCTACCCCACCTGCTCAGCCAGCTAGAGGTGGAGGTCGGGGAGGTAGAGGTTGCCCTAGAGGGGGAGGCCAGGCCCGATACTATGCCATTCCTACCTGTACTGAGGTTGTTGCCTCCGATTCTGTCATCATAGGTACTATACTGGTTTGTCACAGAGATGCATCGGTTCTATTCAATCCAGACTCCACTTACTCTTATGTGTCTTCTTATTTTTCTCCGCATTTGGGTGTACCTCGGGGTTCTTTGAGTTCCCCTATTTATGTTTCTACTCCTGTGGGAGATTCTCTTGTTGTGGACCGCATTTATCGGTCGTGTTTGGTTGCTCTTAGTGGTTTTGAGATCAGAGTCGATTTATTGTTGCTCAGCATGGTAGATTTTGATATTATATTGGGTATGGACTAGTTGCCGCCCCATTATGCCATTCTTGATTGTCACGCCAAAACTGTGACGCTAGCTATGCCAGGTGTACCGCGTGTTGAGTGGAGGGGTACTTTAGATCACACTCCCAGTAGAGTTATTTCTTTCCTTAAGGCTCAGCGAATGGTCGAGAAGGGGTGCGACGCGTATTTAGCTTATGTGAGAGATGTCAGTATTGATACCCCTTCAGTTGATTCAGTCCTAGTAGTACGGGATTTTCCTGATGTGTTTCTAGCTGATCTTCCAGGCATGCCGCCTGATAGAGATATTGATTTTGGCATTGATCTGTTGTCGGGCACTCAGCCCATTTCTATTCCTCCGTATCGTATGGCTCCTGAGTTGAAAGAGTTGAAGGATCAGTTACAGGAATTGCTTGATAAGGGTTTTATTAGGCCCAGTGTATCATCTTGGGGTGCTCCTATCTTGTTTGTGAAGAAAAAGGATGGTTCTATGCGTATGTGTATTTATTATCGCCTGTTGAACAAAGTTACAGTGAAGAACCGTTATCTTTTGCCTCGTATTGATGATCTGTTTGACCAGCTTCAGGGCGCACGAGTATTTTCTAAGATTGACCTGCGCTCAGGTGACCATCAATTGAAAATTCGGGAGCCAGATATCCTGAAGACTACTTTCAGGACTCGGTATGGTCATTACGAGTTTCTTGTTATGTCATTTGGTCTGACCAATGCCCCAGCAGCCTTTGTGCATTTGATGCACAACGTATTTCGGCCATATCTTGACTCATTCATTATTGTCTTTATTGATGATATTCTGGTGTATTCCCGGAGTCTGGAAGATCATGAGCAGCACCTGAAGACAGTGCTTCAGACCCTGAGGGAAAAGAAGTTATATGCAAAGTTCTCAAAATGTGAGTTTTGGTTGGATTCCGTGGCATTATTAGACCACGTGATATCGAGTGAGGGTATTCAGGTGGATCCGAATAAAGTAGAGGCAGTGCAGAGTTGGCCCAGACCATCCTCAGCTACAGAGATCTACAGTTTTCTTGGCTTGGCGGGTTACTACCGTCGTTTTGTGGAGGGGTTTTCATCGATTGCAGCCCCTATGACCAGACTGACCCAGAAGGGTGCTCCGTTCCAGTGGACGGAAGAGTGTGAGGCGAGCTTTCAGAAGCTCAAGATAGCTTTGACTACAACCCCAATTTTGATACTGCCTACAGGTTCGGGGTCTTACACTGTCTATTGTGATGCCTCGAGGATTGGCCTTGGAGCACTTTTTATGCAGGACGGTAGGGTGATTGCCTACGCATCCAGACAGTTAAAGGTGCATGAGAAGAATTACCTTGTTCATGATCTCGAGCTAGCTACCATTATTAACGCCCTGAAGATATGGTGTCATTATTTGTACGGTGTCCCTTGTGAGATTTATACTGATCATCGGAGCTTGCAGCACCTGTTCAAGCAAAAGGATCTATATTTTTGCCAGAAGAGGTGGTTAGAGTTGCTGAAGGACTATGATATCACCATTTTGTATCACCCAGGCAAGGCCAATGTGGTGGCCGATGCCTTGAGTCGTCGGGAAGAGAGTTTGGAGAGTTGGGCTTATTTACCAGCATCGGAGAGGCCAATGGTGATGGGTGTTCAGGCCTTAGCCAACCAGTTTGTGAGATTGGATCTTTCGGAGCCCAGTCGGGTTCTAGCTTGCGTGGTTTCTCGGTCTTCCTTATTTGATCGTATCAGGGAGAGTCAGTATGACAACCCTCATTTTCTTGTCCTCAAGGACAAGGTTCAGCATGGTGATGCCAGAGATGTGACTATCAGTGATGATAGGGTATTGAGGATGCAGGGTCGGATATGTGTACCCAATGTTGATGGACTTCGGGAGTTGATTCTAGAGGAGGCCCATAGTTCGCGGTATTCCATTCATCAGGGTGCCGCGAAGATGTATGAGGACTTGAGACAGCACTATTGGTGGAGGCCGATGAAGAAAGATATAGTTGGATTTGTAGCTCGGTGCCTCAACTGTCAACAGGTGAAGTATGATCACCAGAGACCGGGTGGGTTACTTCAACAGATAGAGATCCCGGAGTGGAAGTGGGAGCGGATCACCATGGACTTTGTAGTTGGGCTCCCACGGACTTTGAGAAAATTCGATGCTATTTGGGTGATTGTGGATCGGCTGACCAAGTTCGCGCACTTCATTCCTGTGTGTACTACTTATTCTTCGGAGCGGTTGGCGGAGATTTATATCCGAGAGATTGTTCGTCTGTATGGTATTCCAGTTTCCATCATTTCAGATAGAGGTACTCAGTTTACATCACGGTTCTAGAGGGCCGTACAACATGAGTTGGGTACTCGGATGGAGTTGAGTACAACATTTCACCCTCAGACGGATGGACAATCTGAGTGCACTATTCAGATTCTTGAGGATATGCTCCGTGCGTGTGTGATTGAGTTTGGAGGGTCTTGGTCAGTTCTTGCCATTGGCGGAGTTTGCCTACAACAACAGCTATTAGTCCAGCATTCAGATGGCACCGTATGAGGCTTTATATAGTAGGCAATGTAGATCCCTAGTGGGTTAGTTTGAGCCGGGTAAGGCTAGATTATTGGGCACAGACTTGGTTCAGGATGCTTTGGAGAAGGTTAAGGTGATTCAGGATAGACACCGTACAACCCAGTCCAGACAGAAGAGTTAAACGGACCGAAAGGTTCGTGATGTTTCCTATATGGTTGGAGAGCGGGTCCTGCTTCGGGTTTCGCCTATGAAGGGCGTTATGAGATTTGGGAAGAAAGGGAAGTTGAGTCTGAGGTTTATAGGCCCTTTTGAGATATTACGGCATGTTGGGAAGGTTGCTTATGAGCTTGCCTTACCTCCCAACTTGGCAGGAGTTCATCCGGTATTTCATGTTTTGATGCTCCGGAGGTATCACGGTGATCTGTCGCACGTGTTGGATTTTAGTTCAGTCCAGCTGGACAAGGATCTATCTTATGTTGAGGAGCCAGTGGCAATATTGGACAGGCAAGTTAGAAAGCTAGGGTCAAAGAACATTGCATTAGTTAAGGTTAAATGGCGGGGTCAACTGGTCGAGGAGGCGACCTGGGAGATCGAGAAGGATATGTGGAGTCGTTACCCTTATCTTTTCACTACTTCAGGTATGTCTCTATGCTCGTTCGAGGACGAACGAATGTTTAAGTGTGGGAGGATGAAATGACCGGCCGGTCATTTTAAGAATTTATGCCCTGATCCCCTATTAATTGCTTTCCCCGTGTTTGTTTCTTCTATTGTGAGTTGCCGGGAGGAATTATTTGGAGTTTCGAAGAGTTTTGGGACACTTAGTCCCTAAATGAGAGCTTAAGTTTTGAAAATTTGACTGTAGTTGGAACAGTGTGAAGATAGCCTCGGAATGGAATTCTGATGGTTCCGTTAGCTCCATTGGGTGATTTTGGATTTAGGAGCGTGTTCGGATTGTGTTTTGGGGGTCTGTAGCTAATTTAGGCTTGAAATGCCGAAAGTTGAATTTTTGAAGTTTCCGGTTCGATAGCGAGATTTTGATCCGAGGGTCGGAATGGAATTCCGGAAGTTGGAGTAGCTCCGTAGTGTTGAATGTGATGTGTGTGAAAAATTTTGGGTCATTCGGACTAGGGTTGATAGGCTTTTTGATCTAAAGCGTATTTTGAGAGTTTTGAAGTTCTCAGGCTTGAATCCGATGCTAAATTGGTGTTTTGTTGTTGTTTTGAGCGCTCAGAAGATTGGAACAAGTTTGAATGATGTTTTAGGATTGGTTGGCATGTTTGCTGAGGTCCTGGGGCCCTCGGGTATGTTTCGGATGCTCAACGGAACATTTTGGAACTTGTTGGAATTGTATAAAAGTTGTAGCTGCCCAGTTCTGGTTTCTTTATTCGTGTTCGCGAGTGGGGTCTCGCGTTCGCGAAGAGGATATGGGTTGGGGGGAGTGTTAATGCTTCGCGTTCACGAAGGTTTTCCCATGTTGGCGAAGCTGGAGGAAATGTTGCATCGCGTTCGCGGCCTGGGAATCGCGTTCGTAATGAAGGAAGCTGGACCCAAGCAAAGTTGTACTTCGTTAATGCGAGGGTCCTTCCGCGTTCACGGAGAAGGAATGTCTGACCAGTATTTAAATAGCCCATCTGCGACCCTTCTTCATTTTTCCACCATTTTTTAACGGGATTGAATCTTTTGAGGGAGATTTTCGAGGAAACCAAAGGGAAATCACTTGGAGGTAATATTTTTGACTTCATAACTCATTTATATGTGATTAAAGGTCTAATTAGTGGTGAAAAATTTGGAAAAAATCATTGCAAAATGGGTAATTAGGGCTTGAGATTAAGAGACCTTAAAATGGGTATTTGAGGGGTCAATTGAACTCTGATTTCAGTGTTCTTGTTATGTATAGACTCGTGAGTGTATGAGAATTCTGAAAATATAAATTTTATCCAATTTCAAGACGTGGGCCTGAGGGGTGTTTTGGTCATTTTTCCTAATTTCACGTATTAGCTTAAAATTTCTTTATGGAATCAGTTACTTGGAGTGTTATTTACATTATACAATTGAACTAAATAGATTTGGGCCATTTGGAGTCGAGTACTCGTGGCAAGAGCGTGGTTTCAGACTGATTTTGAGTTGGTTCGAGGTTGTGGCTTGCCTAACCTTGTGTGGGGGACATTCCCCTTAAGATTTGGTATTGTTGTAGTTGAAATGCCTTGTACCTATGGTGATGAGTGCATACTATTGCTAATTGTTGAAAATCATGTTTTCACTAAAGTAACTTTAGTTGTGTTTTCCTTTCCTGCTTATTCTACTTGAAATTTAAGCCTGCTGTTAGCTTAGAGAATCATGTTTAATTGACTTAATTGCCTTATTTCTTGGACTGCCTTATTTGTAATATGTGAAGCATGTTAGGTTAGAATTACCTATTTTACTTGGTACAAAATTGAGTATTCCTTGTGTTATTGGTGTGTGTTTTACTTTGGGACTATGGGACGACATCCCGGGAGATTCCCCATACGTATTTTATGATTTGAGCTGAGGTGTGGGATACCGAGAGATCTCCAGCACGTATATTGAGGATACCAAGAGATCCTCGGGATACCAAGAGATCCCTGGCATATATTAAGGGTACTAAGATATCCTCGGGATACTGAGAGATCCCCGGTTATTATCTTTGTGAAGAGTGGTATTCCTGGTGATTGTTTCTGCCTCCGTTTCAGTTGTAGTTATCCTTATTATCCTATATTGATTCTCATTGTTATCTTTCAACTGTACTTCTTTATCTTTTATTCTCGCATCTTATATTTCATTTAATCTCAGTAGGGCTCTAACCTTCCTTGTCACTACCCGACCGAGGTTAGGCTTGGCACTTACTGAGTACCGTTGTGGTGTACTCATGCCCTTTCTGTGCATGTTTTTCATGTGAAGATCCATGTACCTCCACTCAGACTTATCATGCTTGAGCCGAGGCACTTGTAGAGACTCCGAGGTATATCAGCCGCGTCCGCAGACCGAAGAGTCCCTTTCTACTCCCCCTTTAAGTATTAGCCCTTCTGTATTTTCTTTCCTTTGTTAGATATTCTGGAGTTAGATACTTGTAGACATTCAAAGGCTTGTGATCATGAGATTCCGGGTTTTGGGAAATGTATTTAGGTTTCGAGAGTTGATATTGTGTATGTCGAGCGACACTTTTAAACACTGTTTTATTTCACTATTTCGTTTTATTATTTCTTCTGCAAATTGGTTTATTTTTTACAATTTTTAGTCTTACCTAGTCGTAGAGACCAGGTGTCATCACGGTGGTTCACGGAGGGCGAACCGGAGTCATGACATAAACAATTGATTAAAGTATCCTCTTCACCTCTCCTTAATCTGTTATCTCATGTCAACACTTGTTGAGAATCATCTTTAATACACTTCACCTTATTTAAATCCTTACCTCTCTTCCCTCTTAGTCATGCTAGTTTAAGCAATTTTTTCCCTTCTCTTGTTCCTAGCTTTAGGTACAAGCCATTTAGAGCTTCCCCTCAAGCTTTACTAATCACCTTCTTAGCTTCCTTCTTAGTTCTCTTGTATTTTTGAAAAGCTTCTCAATCTTCTACTTTTGGCAACTTCTTATGACACTCTCTTTTAGCTTTAATAAGTTTTTTTACCTCCTCATTTCACTACTAGGATTCCTGTGACCGAGGTCCTAAGCCTTTAGACATGCCTAGCACTTTCGTTGCAACTTCTTTGATGCAACCGAACCTTTCCTTCCAAGATGCATGCATCTCTATAACTCCCAAGCTCTTTTCTCCTATACTTTTTCGTGAACCGCTGATTGATTAGCGCCCCACCACCTAATGCGGGGTAGTTTTCAAGTCATCTCCTTTCTCACTCAATTTTCAAGCTTTACATCTAAGACTGTTAACCTATGTTGGTTGGTCATCTCTTCTCCAGAAATAACCTTACAGTCCTTCAATGTACCTTTATCTCGTCTTCTGGTAAGGATAAAGTCTATTTGACTAGGGTTACCCCTTCCCCCTCTTATTAGCTACTAGGCATGAATCTCTCTTTTTAAAATATGTGTTAGCTACTACTAAATCATAAGCTAAAGCAAATTCTAATATAGCCTTATCTTCATCATTCCTAATATAATAACCATAACCCCAATGAACTTGTTCAAAACCATCACTATCTTTACTTACATGGCCATTTAAATCTCCTCCTATTGATTTGTTAGTCCATTTGAATCCCTTGAGCCAAAAAATCCATATTCTTCTAAAACTTAGCTTTATCTTCAATATCTAATCCTATTTATGGAGCGTAGACCGACTATGTTGTATGGGGTAGAGTGTTGTTAGTCAAGAACTCTCATGTTCAGAAAATAAAAGAGCAAAATAAAGATACTGAGATGGAAGTATGGTCATACTAGGAGGGATAGGGTCGAGAATGAAGATATTCGGGGAAAAGTGGGGATGGCACCCATGGAAGATAAGATGCGAGAAGTGAGTCTGAGATGGTTCGGACATGTGAAGAGGATATGCACTGACACTCCAGTGAGGAGATGTAAGAGGTTGAATTTGGTGTTTCTAAAGAGAGGTAGAGAAATACCGAAGAAGTATTAGAGAGAGGTAATTAGGAAGAAAATGGCGCATCTCTATCTTATTAAGGACATGACTCTTGATAGGAAGTTGTGGAGGTCGAAATTATGGTAGAAGGTTAGTAGATAGTAGAGCTTACTTCCTGTCCTTACCGGCAGTTTTAGTATTTCTCTTAGTTTATCTTATTCTTGGATGTCTATCACCATCTGTTGTTGCTTTTGCTTCGATTTTATTACTATCTCACTATTGTTACTATTTTTTTCATGACCTTTTCATTACTATATTTTTTTTGCTTTAATGTTGTGACTACGCTGGCTTGAGTTAAGGGTTTATCGAAAATAACATATCTACCTACACAAGGTACAGGTAAGATCTGTCTACACACTGTTATTCCAGACCCCATTTGTGAGATTACACTGGGTTTTTTGTTGTTGTTATTCTTGCTCTTGTTATTGTTGTTGTTGTTAGGTACTAATGATATTGATTGTCTCCTTCCCCATACAAGCCTTATTGCAATAATCATGTCTCCTCTATCAGTCACTTATTATGACTTATGAATACTAGTTTTCTACAATAATACCCACCATGTTCCTATTTTGACCAGTCCGACAATATCATAATTTATAACGTGATTACCTATATCTCTAGCCTTTTGGACTATCCATTTAGTTTCCTTAAGGCACGCAATATCTAACTCCTCCCTTTTAGGGTGTTCACTAATTCCATTGACTTTCCTATCAAAGTGCCTATGTTCTAGCTACCTAATCGAACTCGCCTTTCTTGGACTTACTTTTTAATTCTCATCTGCCCATGATGCGAGAACCCTTTTTTTATTTTACACCACAACCGGGGATTGATGTGGCGAAACTAGCTTCTTTATCAATACTCATCCATGATGTGGAAACTCTTTCATATTTTATACCACATTCGGATGCTGATGTGGGAGAACTAACTTCTTTACCTGTACACATCCGTGATACAGGAACCCTTGCTCATACTCCCTCATACTCGGGCGGTGATGTGGTGAACCCCTTGCTCATTTATCATCACATTTGGGTGCCAACATAGCATGTGCCTAGGTGGGCACATCCTAACCATAGTACCCAGTGATTTACTGCCGCAAAGCATTGAAAGGGAGCCTCGGACTCGATGCTTTTCCTAACTTATGTTCTTTCTTGAGGTTCCTTCGACACTTTGTCACCCGAAGTTCTTTTAACTTATTACTTGGACACACTTATACCTTTAATTTGTTGTCCTCCAATGGACCCTCACGTACTTCATACGAGATTAAATTACACTCTTAAGCTCGTAAATTGGCTCGAATTAATTATCAAAATTGACGGACCTTTACAATATATGTACATATATTTTATATGTTTTTTTTATGCATGTGCATTGTACCTCTCTCTTGTTGACGTACTAGATGTATTTATTAACTCATTGTCGGTGTGACATATATGTTCAAACCCCACTTATTTGTCTACGTGTGATATCTCATCAAATAGTAAAGGATGATAACATTTATATAGCCCTTCAGACCATTCAGGATAATGTCCTTAGAATGAAATTAATGGTAGCCCTCTCTCATATATTGTAACAAACTAAGCTCGCTAGTGATATTATTCGTTTTGTGCCTAGGCTCGTATGATTTTAAAACGTATTATAGGATTTAAATCTTGTTTCATTATATATCCAACATCTCTCTTATATTTTATCGATGTGGGATTAGCATAAGGTATCACATACACCTCCTAGGGACTCGACGTCCTTATTGTGGTTTGTCCCACCATCATTTAAAAGATGTGGGATTCGGTTAAACTTACTTGAACGATGATGTTTGACCTACCATCATCCAAGGTTGCAACGGAGCCAAGCTTACTTGATATTATCTGTTTTGGGTCTGGATCCGCATAGTTTTAAAATACGCCACTTGATTTAAGGCTTATTTTTTCTTATATATCCAATATCTCTCATGTATTTTGTTGATATGGAATTTGTATTATCATGGAATATCAATTAACAATGATAAGATCTATATTGAGAAGGTGAAATACTCCAACCCTTTCTTTCTCTCGCATTTTGATGTAAAATCCTAAAATTACCCAATCCATCAGTTCTCCCGAATCCCGATCTCTTCCCCTATAAACAAATTGAACTTTCCCTTTTTAAATTTCATTTCTTTCAACCAATTTTTAATTTTGTAGGTTGGATAAATAGATTAGGTGACCAGTATTCATGTATCAAAGATTGAGACTAATTAATTTAAATAGGTACGTAGGAACTACCTGTAACTTGTCTTGCATCACGCTCGACCCATTGACATGGCTACAATGTGGTTTTGAAAATTTGATTTATGATGTTATTATGTTGGGGGAGAAAGTTCAACTAGACTAGAAGTAGTTCAATTCTCACTTTCTTACGATTCTCAAATTTTTATAAGACGTTTGACGTTTGATGGTTCAAAACATATACTTGAGTGTTTATAAGGTTTTAATTGACCTTTAATTTGACCTGACACTCAAGTTAATACTTAACAACGGTTTAAGACGAAAAGTAAAATTCAACTTGGACATTGGCTTGAAACCAATGATTATGTGAAACAGAGGCAAGAGAAAAATTAATATTCAAGTGAAGAGACTAACACAATTGAACCTAAAGAAGATATAAATATTACCTCTAGAGGGAGAAACTCTCCCCTCTCTATAAAAATACCTACATGAACACAACCACCATATCACCAATTATACCATCAAAATCACCGGACAAGAATAATCAAATGGATATGGAAGAAACAACACCACTGCCCTGCAACAAAATGCTACTCGACAAGCAGGCAGTTAGCCAAATGGAGTACTACGATGAGGATCCCCCCATAATTATCAAAGATGATAAAGGAAAAAATATTGAAGGCTCAATCGCCCTTTCCCAAGAAGACAAGAACCACCTATATCAATCATGGCGCTTCTTTGTCATCATAAAGGTCTTTGGACGTAGAATGCCTCACTATTACCTTCGATCTAAATTAATTGACCTATGAAAATCATCTGAACAGTTAATCTTAATTGACCTAGGATGAGACTTCTTCATTGTCAAATTTAGTCTAGAGGAAAATATGGTTAAGGCGCTATATCTAGGCTATGGTTCGTCTCTGGGAATTTCCTATCAGTACGTAAATGGGAACAAAAAATCGTACCACAAGAAGCTACTCTCTCTTCCACAACTATATGGATTCGCCTACCCCAACTACCAACAGAATTTTACGACAAAGAAATATTGAAAAAGGTTGGTAGGAAACTGAGCAAATGATTCAAAATTGACCCATGCACCTCTTCTACGTTGAGAGGAAGATATGCATACATCTGTATTCAAGTACCCATGGAAACCCCAGTGAAAACATCAGTAATCATTGGTAACTACAAGCAACCAGTGATTTATGAAGGTGAAGGTACGTTTTGCACAACATGTGGAATAATTTGTCAGACAATAAAAAAATACAATTTTAAAAATTTCCAACCACCATTGTCACAAAAAGCACAAGAAAATTCAGGGATAAATACTAAGGACGGGGAGAACGATGGATGGAAGACAGTTACCTTCCCTAGATGAAAGAAAACAAACCAACAAACAACGAAGGAAAGGAACAACGGAAACGAATACAATCAGCCTCATGCACCAAAATCACAAAAGATCCAGATAAAAATGTTCGATGCAAACTCAAGCAAGTTTCTGGAAACCAAAACTTTTCAATACAATTCTAAGTCCAATAATATCCAGTCCAAAAATTACAATAGGCCCAGCGGCCTTGTCAATAAATAAAATCCCACCCCTACTCCCCAGTAGCCCGATACACGCGACCCCAACCGAAGTACAGTGCGAAACGCAAGGCGGGAATGAGGACTGATAGAGCTGACACCAAAAATTCTACTGAGCCATTTAATGATGCCTACAAGGAGGCCCCTACCCATAGCCCAACCTCAGACGCAAACACTGCTAAAGATGTGGCATTGGACTACCAAGCCAATACAAATAACAACTGGGGTCCATACCCAATTGGAACTACCCAGCCCAAATAATCACCCATATCCAAATACCTACGCGTCCCCTACTCCTCTCTCATCGGACTACTCTAATGGAAAAAACTCAACATACTCCATGAACACTCAAGTGCCTCACCTGACCACCCAATCTCAGGTGACATGACACCATCCGTCCACTCAAACAGATACCACATTAATTTCGAATCCACTTCTCTAGATGCTTTAACTGATGACCTTTATACTGACCTAGATTTGACACCAAACGATGCCATTATGAACCGGCTCATTAACATAACACCCAGCATTACCCAAAGTAGCAAAACAAAAAAACACAAAAATGGAAAAAAAATCAGTCACTACCCACCATTGTGTCGTCCCTACCACTGCCACCGGACCACTCACCAGCATCTTGGCTGGAAGTGGTGCTTTAAGGACAGGGACTAGCTTACAATTTTACCCTGAGAAATCAACCAGTAACCCTGATTATCCAAAACCATGCGCATCTGGAGAGGGTAACGGTGGAAGCCCTAAACAGGGCCTTGGCAGCCTTTGGCCCATGCCTGTAGCAGGTGATGACAAACAATGGAAATATTCAACCAAATTTGGACCCACCAATGCTCAACACCCTAATCTCTCAAGCATTCCAGTCAATCCCCTTCTTCCCAAACCCGAAATGGAGGACCCAGCAACATCTCAGGTGTTTGTGACAATCAAACCCCAAAACCATCAGACTTCATCACCTTCTACTCCAGTAGAGAAAAACCAGTCACCTCTGGGAAATATTACAAAGGAAATAAAAAAGCCTTAGATCTTCTGAAAAGGAAAAGCCCACCGAAAATGGAAGGAGCAACCTACGACCCCTTTCGCATAGACTCTCTCCTATTGGACTCAGTCAGAGCAGTCAAGTTGAGTGTGGAGACCAACGAAGTACTTGTGCTGTTGTGTCCCAGAACCATAACCAAGTGTGGTCTGATCCTAGTCTCCCAACACAACCAGGGTGTGACCAAACTACTCCTCAACTTGACCCCAGTCCTAAGCATGAAGAAAAGGAACCAAAAGAAACTAATGAGGTCTCCTTATGGAACGGAGAACCCTCACAGAAACTAGTCCCCAAACCTGAACCACCTTTGATGAACTACATCATATGGAATGTTAGGAGTGGAAACAGTGCAGAGTTCAGGAGGCACTGCATGGACATGGTTCAGCTCCACAAGCAGCACTGCTGGTCTTGCTAGAAACAAAGATGGCTTATCACAAAAAGCTGACGAAGGAGCTGCATTTTGATATGCTTATCCAATCTCCGGTTGTTGGCTTATCTGGTGGGATAATGATGATGTGGAAAGAAGACCGTCACTGTTGATGATGTTTCCACTACCCCTCTGGGCATCCATGCCATGGTGAATGTACTCCCATCCTACACACCTTGGTTATTTTTAGCTATTTATGCTAGAAATATTTTAGCTGATAGGAAATTGCTATGGAAAAGTCTGGTTACTATCTCCAAAAGCAATCCTAACAACTGGTTTATAGGTGGAGGCTTCAATGAAGTCTTAAAAGCTAGGGACAAATTTAGGGGCAACCCCATTAACTCAAGTCGTAGTAATTTATTTTGGAACTGCCGTAATGAATGCAAACTAATCGACTTAGGGTACAAAGGCAGCAAATTCACCTGGACAACAAAAGATAAAAAATAGGAGTAGTCTGATTCTAGAAAGGATAGATAGGTGCTTTGCTAACGAGTGCTGAATTTTCCAATACCCTGAGGCTACTGTTATACACCTCCCTAGGACCCACTCAGATCACTGTCTATTTCAAATAGTGCTAAAGGGGGACTCTCTCAATAATTCCAACAGACCTTTCAGGTTTGAATCCATGTGGACTAGCCACCCCTCTTTCTCTAGTATCATCAACGAGGCTTTCACTAATAACTCTCCCCTAATTCAATCAACTGAAATTTTCAAAAGCATTATGACCTAGTGGAACAAGCACACTTTTGGCAACATCTTCCACAAAAAGAGAACGATCCTAGCCAGAATTGTTGGGATCCAAAAATCACCAAACTACCAGTTCAGTAATTACCTATTAAACCCAGAAAGCAACCTGACTAGAGAACTTGACTCCATCCTCAAGAATGAGGAAGACTTATGGAAACTTAAGTCAAGGGTTAATTGGCTAACTGAAGGGGATGCCAACAATAGATTATTCTACACCTCCACTCTTAATAGGAGAAGAAGAAACATGATCCTGTCCCTCAAAGAGGAAAGTAAAAACTGGCTCTATGACCAAGGGGACATTAAGGCTTCCATTATGCTTTTTCTTCAAGAGCCTCTACAGTTTCTCACACACCCAAGCTCCCATATCCACTACCAGCCATCTAGACATGACTCATATCTTATAAGACTGTCAAAGAGATAGCTTGGATAGGCCACTTAAGGTTAGTGAAATCAAAATGACCATCTTCTCCCTTAAGCCCTTCAAGGCTCCAGGCCCAGATGAGCTTCACCCTTTTTTTACCAAAGGTACTGGAGCATTGTAGGGAACTCAGTAATTGACTTCTGCAAATAATGCTTCAACACTCACTCGATGGATGAGACCATGAATCAAACTCTTCTCTATGTCATCCCCAAGTGTCCCTAAGCCTCCATGCTCAAAAACCTCAGGCCAATAGGGCTTTGTAATACCATCTACAAGATTATCACTAAGATCATTTTCAACAGGATCAAGCCAATGTTACCTGAAATAATTGGACCTAGCCATGCTACTTTTCTATCAAATAGGAGGGCTTTTGATAATGCAATTATTATCCAAAAATACATTACTCATTTTGGAAAAATGAAAGGGAGTCAGGCTCATATGATTCTCAAAATTGACTTAAAAAAGGCTTTTGACAAGCTAGAGTGGTCTTTTATTAGGGACACATTGCATGCCTTCAACTTCCCTCTTAGGCTGACTAAGTTAATCTTATCATGCATTAGCTCATTCAACATCTCAATCCTAGTGAATGGAGGGCAAAACAGATTCCTTCAAGCCCTCCAGGGGCATTAGACAAGGGGACCCAATTTCTCCTTACTTGTTCATTTTATGTATGGAGAGGCTCTCCAACTCAATTGATAAAGCTGTCCCGGACAAACAATGGCACCCTATCAGTATCAGTAGGTCTGGCACAAAAATTTCTCATCTATTCTTTGTTGATGACCCTACTCTCTTTGCAAGAGCCAACACTAGGAACTGCACCACAATATCCTGCAGGCATTCAATGAGGATTCTGGCCAAAAAATTAATCTCATTATAAAGTCCAGGGTCCTTTTCTCCTCTAACACAAGGCAAGATACGATGGAATGCCTCACAAATGCACTGTCAATCCAAGCTACAACATCCTTTGGGAAGTACCTTGGATTCCCTATGTTCCATAAGAGACCTACTAGTACTGACTTCCAGTTCATAATTGATAATATACAATCCAAGCTGGTTGACTGGAAAATAAATCGCCTTAATATGACTGGAAGAATTATTCTTGCCAAAGCCTCTCTCAGTAATATCTCAAGCCATGTCATGCAATACATCAAATTACCCACCAAGACTACCAAACAAATTGATATAATTCAGAGAAACTTTCTGGTTGACTGGAAAATAAATCGCCTTAATATGACTGGAATAATTATTCTTGCCAAGGCCTCTCTCAGTAATATCCCAAGCCATGTCATGCAATACATCAAATTACCTACAAAGACTACCAAACAAATTGATATAATTCAAAGAAACTTTATCTGGGGCACAACTCCAAACAAAAAAAATGCACCTGGTTAGGTGGGACAATGTTACTTGGCAGAAGTCCTATGGTGGGCTAGGTTTGCAAAAAGCTTAGCTTAAAAATAAAGCTTCACATGCCGGGCTGACTTGGAGGATCTACCATAACACCTGTAAGCACGTGATTTTTGACCCTCCCCGAGGATTTTCACACTTTTTTAGCATAAATATGTAATTGGGTCTAATATAGCCATTTTAACTATTTTTACTTTATTTCGTTGCAAAAAAAAAATCACAAAAATACATATATAAATTTTAGTTTATGTATTTCTCATAAATTTGAAAAAAATACAAAAATTGTACTTTATTTTGGTATTTTATATAAATTCGAAAATTACAAAAAAAATATAATTCTATTAATGTTTTGTAGTCATTTTTATTTTGGAAAAAATACAAAGATATTACTTTACATTTTGTCTTTATTAAAAAACGAAAATTACAAAAAATAGTATTATTAATATTTTGTAGCTATTTTAAATCTTGAAAGGTATTAAAAAAAAAGATATAGTTTTGTTTTAAATATTAGTCTTATTTTGGTAGTTATTTTGCTTACATAGGACTAGTTAAGCAACGTGTTCCTATTTCTCGGGTCCGGGCAAAAGAATAATATTCGGGTTCAAACTACCCGGTTTTAGGCCTAATTTTCGGACCTAGCCCATAATAAACCGAGTCCAGGACACATGGGGAACCCCACCACGCGTGGGGGACATAAGTCTCGAACCCCACCACGCGTGGGGCTCATTTTTCTGGGCAAACCCATTACAAAACACGGACAAGGCCAAAGCATGAGGGGGATTTTTCGGAAATTTTGGAAAAAAACATGTACTGTAGACCTTCTTCTTCCTAAAGAAGAAGAAGCAACAAAACCTAAAACCCTAGCAACTAAAACCATGACTCCCTTGTATCCAAACGACCCCTTCCTGCTTCCTCTTCCTCGCAGCAACCAACCCCTCTCCGTCAACCGCCATAACCATCCCATACCCCACCATCGCCGCCGTCCAAACACCTACCCGTCCAGCATCGTCAAGCAGCAGCTATTGCTGCTACATCGTCCAAAACCACCACAACCCTTCCACCTCCAGCTATCTCCCCGTCATCGTCACGGTCCAAGCAGTCCAGCAAACACCACCTCCGTCAACCGCCATAACCATCGCCTTCACCAGCCTCACGCCCAAACAACACCTACTGAAACCAGTCACACCCCCTTCGACACCACCCGCTACCAGTAAACCACCCAAACACCACCTCCATCGTCACCTTCTCCTTCGTCCACAACCAGTAACGCTCAAACACCACAGTTCCGACAACCATCCAACCCAGCTCCTTCCGTCGCGTCGTCACTGTCCCTCGACCTCTTCTGCTTCATCTTGTCGCACCGATCTGTTGCGTCGAGAAAAGTCAGTAGTAGCGAACATGGCAGGTTGTTAGCACTTTCGGGCCGAGCTTTCAGTTCCCTGTGAGGTCGTTTTGTTCGTCGAGATCCGGTACGTCGAGGTTAGTCGTTGAGGTCGATGTAGAGGTTTGGTCCGTGGCTCTATCCGTTTCTGTTTGTTCAGGTTAGTAAACCTCAAGTATTAGATAAAGAAACTTTACGTTAAATGTTCGAAGATGCAATATATAAATTGATATGATAACTTTCTGGTTATGTTTTCGTTGTATGCATTTCATTCAATTTTGCGTTATGTTATTCTTGTTTATTTGCTGTCATTTAATTAAGTTGGGTTAATTGTTCTATGACACAAGTTTGATGTTAATTTGTTCGTGGCCCTTTGCTTAGTTCATTCGGATAAAATTAGCATTAGTACTTGTTGTTACTACTCCCGAAACACTCATTCTCTAAACTCATTTTATTAATTTTTTTTTGACAAGTTATGAGATTTTAGTTGTAAAGAAGTCGTAAGGTTTAGTATTGTTAAAGGTGTAGAAATGGCATCCTTTTTAAAAAAAAATAAAAAAAATATATAAATAAAAATAAAATAAATAAATAGAAAACGAGACTAGCTTCGCCAAATAAAAATGTACAGATTGCGAAGTCCCTCGCAAAATATATGTATGAAATACTTAGATTCCGGGACGGGTCGTTTTAGCAAATCTCACGGCCCTACCCCAAAATAATAATGCGTTAGTTGCTTTAGGCGCGCCTTTAATAATGTTATCTCCCTAAACTCAGGTGCACATTTATGTGACCCAAATCCAAATCTCAATGAAGTCGGAATATGTCTCTAGTCACGGGTATATTGATTATGGCGTGGCCCGAGATGCATTTCCATGACGTTGTAAATTCCTTTTAATAATAAATGAGATGAGCCTCGTCGAATAAAAATACAAATTGTGGGGCCCTCAGTAAATACTGGTTTTAAAATTACTTAGAATTCAGGAGGTCCGTTTAGCGAATTTCACGGCCTTCCCAAAATAATAACATGCTAGTCTCTTTAGGCACGTGTTTAATAATCTACTTTCTTAAACTTGGGTGTGCATTACATGTGACCGGAATCCAAATCTCAAAACATCAAATAAAATACGTTCCGGATTGTGGGTGCATTTCATGTGACACAGTCCAAAAATATATTTTAAGTGATGTTCACATTCTTTAAAATAATAATAACAAAGTGGCAAAGAGTTAAAATTGGCACATTGGTTCATAATTGTATTTAAAATCAGATAAATAAGCCGAATATGACAGTTGAGCGACCGTGCTAGAACCACGGAACTCGGGAATGCCTAACACCTTCTCCCGGGTTAACAGAATTCCTTATCCGGATTTCTGGTACGCAGACTGTAATATGGAGTCATTCTTTTCCTCGATTCGGGATTAAAATTGGTGACTTGGGACACCCTAAATCTCCCAAGTGGCGACTCTGAAATAAATAAACAAATCCCGTTTCGATTGTCCTTTAATTGGAAAAACTCCCTTGCACTCTCGCGGGTGCGTAAAAAAGAGGTGTGACAGCTCTGGCGACTCTGCTGGGGATGATAACCAGAACCACTGGTTCAGGGTTAAGAATTCGAGCTTAAAATAATTGTTATTATTTGGCTTTATTTATTATCTGATTTTTACATGTTTGAGCCTAATGTGCTAAATGCTGCTTTTACTGCTTTGATATTACGTGAACTGTATATAAACTGTGCCGAAACCCCTATACTTTCTGAGTCTTCTAAATCATGAAGAAGGGCGTACTTCGTATGACTTTTTTCTGTATAGTGTCAAATCCCAATTTAGAACGAGGTTCGGATAAGTTGCTAAGCCGGTGAAACTTCTGTATTCCCGGTACGCTGCCCCCCCTCGGCTCGAGCTGTCCGCTCGGGTAAGCCAGGTCTAGAACAAATACCCAGGTTATGAACTTAGTATAACGAAGCCACATGCCGGATCCCTAGTAGGAACGTTTATTTGCATCATGTGCATTTGACTTAGGGGACTCAACACAGGGGTTGGGTCCGTCTAGGACAAGCAACCTGAAAATAATAGACCATCTTTGGCATCCTATGTGCTACATGTTGTATTTATGCAAGGGTGAATGGGTCATTTGGCGGACCAATGATATTTGCGGACAAATGACACTCCTTATCATGCTGATCACGTTAAATAAGAAAGTTGCACTATTTTTGATAAGCATGCCACTATGTTAATTAAGGACATGGGGAACATTGTGGAATTCAAGAAGCCTTGGTATTCCACATGTCCCCCACGCTTCATTTTTTGGGAAAAAGCACATGGGGAACATTTGTGGAATCCAAGAAGTCTTGGAATTCCCTATGTCCCCCATGCTTCACCTGTTGGGAAAAGCGCATGGAGAACAGTTGCGGAATCCAAGATGTCTTGGAAATCCTTATGTTTCCCATGCCACATTTTTGAAAAATAATAATAAACATAAAAAAAATATATACATAAAAAAAAGCATGAAAATTCAAAAGATTTTGTATATTGTCATCATTTTCCACATATTAGAAAACCGTGAAAGAGTCCGAGTAGAGTCGTAGCTCTGCCGAAATTTTGAGAAAATGAAAAAAATGTGTCTTATTAAGTTTGTTTTATTAGCAAGTCTTGTTTTGAAAAATGTCAAAAAGTCCAAAAAGTCCAATAAGTTTTATTATGTTATAAAAAAAAAGGGGAGTCGGGCGTTGAAAGTGGTTTTATTATTGCAAATATATATATAAAAAATCCAAAAGTTTTTCTTTATTTCCAAAAAATGTATATATATCTTTATCTGTTGCAAGAACATTGGTCTTGCCAAAAGTTTTTAGAATCCCAATTTTCAAAACAGATGATCCAAAAATATTTTCCATTATTGACTTCTTTAGAAAGTCTTTCTAATTGTTTTTCTAAAAAAAATAATAATAAAAAAATATATATATATAATAAAAATAAAAAAAAAATATAATATAAAAAATAAAAAAAACAAATCCGAAAATATTTTGATTCTTCTTTCAAAAATTGAAAAGAAAATTCAAAATTCAAAAAAAAATATTTTAGAAGCATTTCTTTTATTAAAGGTAAAATTCCAAAAAAATATTTTCTTCTTCTTCTTTAGAATAAAAAAAAGCAAATGAAATTCAAAAATGTATCTTAGAAGTATTTCTTTCAAAAAAAAATCAATCAAAAATCCAAAAAATATACTTCATTTCTTCTTTTAAAGTAGTTCTTTCACAAATTCAAAAAAAAAAAAAGGTTAGTTCATCTACTTATTCCTGATTGCCCGAACTACGCGGGTTTGATTCTCACCGGATGTGAGATACGTAGGCAACCCTCATCGGGTCCAACCCCACCTTTTGCTAAAATAGCCAAAAATTAAAAAATTTAATCTTGTCATAAATAAGTCGGGTGATGTCCAACCCACCTTTTGCTAAAATAGCCAAAAATCAAAAAATTTAATCTTGTCATAAATAAGTCGGGTGATGTCCAACCCACCTTTTGCAAAAATAGCCAAAAATAAAAAAATTTAATCTTGTCATAAATAAGTCGGGTGATGTCCAACCCACCTTTTGCTAAAACAGCCAAAAATCAAATAAATAAAAAATATATGTCAAATTTTAATTTTGTCATAAAGAAGTCAGGTGACGCTGTTTTATCAAGACATAGCCGAATGTTCCCGAAAGAGACGCCGGAAGGCTGACTTTGCATAAACAGCCACCTTTGGGTCATTTTTTAGGATTTTTGGTCCAGTTGACCCACACAGCCTTAAAACATCTTCGTCCCCGAGGCGCTGAAGGGCCGTGTTTGCAACACTACGTTTTTACCGTAATTTGAAAAAAAACAAAGAGTCAACGGTCAGGTGAATACCGTTCGAATTTGGTCAAAATAAGCCGAGCTAGCTTCGGCCGCGTCTTAAACCGTTCTTGCCGAAATAGCCTTAGAGTATCTTTCAGTTGTCGAAAGGTTATTTTTGTAAAAGAACGGACAAGTTTGTAAAGTGTCATAAAATAATCCTCCCCGGCCTCAAAATTCATGTGAAATTTGGAAGGGGCCACATTTGCAAAAATAACCGTTTGGTTGCATTTGTCGAACAGAGAAAGGGAGCTAGCCTTTTGTTTTTGAGTTTATAAATCTCTTGATTAGAATATATGGGTTGTTTGATTTTCGAGTTTGTAGGTCATCTTTAAACCTTTGAAACCTAGTTTGTTTCATTATGAAAACTGATAAGAAAAAATATTTATTATTGTTTATCTTTTATTGGTCCGAACTACGCAAGGTCTGATTCATGCGGGGTCATGATACGTAGGCAATCTCCATAATATTCGACCACAACAAAAGAAAAGCAAAAAAAAAATGAAAAAGAGGATGAAAAAAAGAAAGAAAAAAGGGGAAAAGAAAAGAAAAAAAATGAAAAAAACGAAGAAAAATGAAAAAAGAGAAAAGGAAAAAATCGAAAAAAAAAGAAAAAAAGATGTTAATAATGGGGACCGACTGAGTCCATTCTAACCTATTTGTTTTGCAGATGTTGTTAAGGTGGTTGGTTTGTGGTAAGCCAGACAGTGACACCCAGAATCCTTTACTTGCACCTCATGATACACACTCTGCTAGGATCATGCCTGATAACAGAAGCACTCGAATCCTATTGGGGACTTGTTGACTAAGGTTGATGATATTGAAGTTGGTAATGGTCTAGGCAATGCTGATGTGAAGCTCAGTGGCTACGATGCCAAGTTTGATAAAATGGGAGGACGCTCCGTTCCTTGGTTAGCAAGAGAAAAGCTTGTGGTGGTTTATTTTGTTGTCATTTCTGTTGTTCGGATTATTAGGATTGTAATTCGGATTTTGTCCTGTGTCAAACCTTCTTATCTTTCCATTTTTTTATCATAGCGGTTTGTTTAAGTTTTGTCCAGGTTGTTTAGGATTTTATTCCGGTTTGTTTTGTGTTTTTCAAACCATTTCACCGGTAATCTAATACAAAAGCCGGTCTTTTATTATTTTCAGTCATCTTTTTGTTTAGTCCTTCTATCATTTTTGTTCGGCGCCGATTCTAGTGACATGACACGCGCACACAGTTTGGGCCTAAGCTTAAAAGTTAATCATAAAACCTCGGAAAGGCGATCAAAGCATTTAAAGGAAATAAGTACGGGTTGAGATTATTTGGAGCCCGAGTCATGTGGAACTGGGGCAAGTTAAACGCAAAGAAAACCGTTAAAGAAAGATTAGCCTAAATTGGCATGAGGGTCGTTCATAATAATGAAAATAAGAGTGTCGCCCAACGGTGCTTTAGAAGTGACAAATGACCAAACAGATGTTGAATATAATTGTCAAGTCCAGCACCATCAGAAGAGACTACAAATTTAAATTGTGTTGTTTGCACTTGGCATGTTTTGAAGACTGGAATGACGAAGGTATTTTGTTCTGCTACCCAAACACTTTATCCTTCGTTACCCCTTTTGAGCCTTATTTATTTTCTTTCATACCCCTCGTTCGGAGTTAGTAGCAACGAATAAAATACGCGAGCATGGCAGGTAAGAGAAAAGAAAGAAAAGAAAACAACAAAATGGAAAAAGAAGAATAAAAGAAAAAAGAGAGAAAGAAAAAACGACAAAAAGAAAGGAGAAATGAAAAGAGAAAAGAAAAGAAAAGTGATAACAAAAAAGAAAAAAGAAAAAAAAGAAGAAAGTCAAATGGAAAAGAGGAATTGGGAACTACGTTTGACCTGATTCCTCAAAGAGGATACGTAGGCGCTTCACGGCTCGGTCATAGTTTTGAAAAAAAATATAAATCAATCAAGTAAAATATCCCCAAGCAAGAAACTGGGGCAAACGTTGCATTTGTTGCAAATAAATCTAGTTCCGAAGGTTGTAATTAATAACCCAAAATCGATTCATTTTTTGAGCCTTTAATACCCTTTCTTTCTAGCCCTATCCAAAACCCACATTACGGTCCAAAGAAAGACCTTCTGACCAGTCTTCAAAAGATGTCAAGTCAGACAAATAAGATTCTTACCAGTGAACATAACATTCTGTTCCACAACAGAAAGGACTCTAATCTCCAACAAAAAGAGTCATACCGGCAACACTCCAAATTCCCAGCTGGAAAGTGATACAAATGAGAGAGTCTTATTGGTGAAAACCTTCACAGGCACCATAAGGCGATAAAAGCTGAGAGAAAACCAAAATGAGAGAGGCTTGATAGTGAAAACCCTTCGGGCACTACAAGTCGAATAAGATTGAGAATCGGATGGGGAATCGCCAATTGAAGATCTTGAAAGATGATTGACGGTAAAGGATAGGCCACATACGCATGTCATGGCCATTAGAGTCGGTATCTGCATTTGATACATTTTTATTTATAGTTTCTTTTGTAAGAGAGTCATCGTTTCCTTTGTCTTTTATTTTGTTCTTTTATTTTTCTCCTTTCATAAAAAATTTCCCCAATAGAGTCTGTCCGGTCAGAACAAGTATGAAATGACTGCAAAATATGCCATCAACTTTCCAACATGAGATCTGACTAGTATATCCAAATGGTATAGTCAGCGAGGAACAAGCGCGAGGCCAGTGTCAAAAAAGATATCCCCAACAAAGGGAATTGACAAAAGGATTGACGAGCGTCAAGAGAGATATCGTTGCCAAAACCAAGGTTATAAACCTCAAGGCCAAGTCCCATGAACAGAGCAAAGAGAGCAATGAGTATGATTTGGCGAAATCCATACTAGACTAAAAGGTCGGGAAAATGCCAGTTTCCGAGCTATGCCACAAAAGAAGAGGGATATCCCCAGCAAGAAGGGATTATCCCCAGCACATAATATCCCCAACAAGTTGTGGAACGCAGAGCAAGAAAGGAGAAAGGGAAAACCATCCCAGTGGGAGTATCACAACCAACCACCGTGTTTTAAACTAACAGGTAAATGAAGTGGCATTGATGACAGAAATGCATGCCACAAGGGATTATCAAACTGGGGCAGAAAATTTTCTTTTCGTTTAGAAAATTTTCTGAAAGTCAGATACCCATTCGGGGAGGAATAAAGATAACGGCAGCCTCAAAGGAAATGGTCTTAGAACCAGTGTTGCCCCAACAACAAATGGATAAAACTTGAGCTCAGTGAAGTACTGGTTCTGAAGGAATCAGAATTCCCCAGCAGTATTATCCACGACAGCGTTATCCCCAGCTGATAACGTTTTACCCCCAGCAGGTAAGTAAATAATCCCAAACAGTGTTATCCCTAGCAGGTTTGAGGAGTCCAACACAAGTTTGGTGAAAATCGGTATCCTCAGCGGTTCCTTTCAGGTTAAGGCAAAACAAGTCTCAAAGAAGTTAGTCTTCAAAGGAAGAAGCTAATAATAATAATAAAAAAAAAGAAAAAAAAACTAACTAAAAATAAATAATAACAATAAATGGGGAAGGGAAAATTCATCCCAATCCCCAACAAGTATTCAAGGTAAGACATCTTCAAGTCTTAAGGATATTTTGGGTTCATTCGCCCTCGAACATGATATGTTGGGTTAATCCGCCCTCAAACAGGATATTTTGGGTTCATCCGCCCTCGAATAGGATATTTTGGGTTCATCCACCCCCGAATAGGATATGTCGGGTTCATCCGCCCTCGAACAGGATCTGTCGGGTTCATCCGCCCTCAAATAGGATATGTCGGGTTCATCCGCCCTCAAATAGGATCTGTCGGGTTCATCCGCCCTCAAATAGGATATGTCGGGTTCATCCGCCCTCAAATAGGATATGTCGGGTTCATCCGCCCTCAAATAGGATATGTCGGGTTCATCCGCCCTCAAATAGGATATGTCGGGTTCATCCGCCCTCAAATAGGATATGTCGGGTTCATCCGCCCTCAAATAGGATATGTCGGGTTCATCCGCCCTCAAATAGGATCTGTCGGGTTCATCCGCCCTCAAATAGGATATGTCGGGTTCATCCGCCCTCAAATAGGATCTGTCGGGTTCATCCGCCCTCAAATAGGATATGTCGGGTTCATCCGCCCTCAAATAGGATATGTCGGGTTCATCCGCCCTCAAATAGGATATGTCGGGTTCATCCGCCCTCAAATAGGATATGTCGGGTTCATCCGCCCTCAAATAGGATATGTCGGGTTCATCCGCCCTCAAATAGGATATGTCGGGTTCATCCGCCCTCAAATAGGATATGTTGGGTTCATCCGCCCTCAAATAGGATATGTCGGGTTCATCCGCCCTCAAATAGGATATGTCGGGTTCATCCGCCCTCAAATAGGATATGTCGGGTTCATCCGCCCTCAAATAGGATATGTCGGGTTCATCCGCCCTCAAATAGGATATGTTGGGTTCATCCGCCCTCAAATAGGATATGTTGGGTTCATCCGCCCTCAAATAGGATATGTCGGGTTCATCCGCCCTCGAATAGGATATTTTGGGTTCATCCGCCCTCAAATAGGATATGTTGGGTTCATCCGCCCTCGAATAGGATATTTTGGGTTCATCCGCCCTCAAATAGGATATGTTGGGTTCATCCGCCCTCGAATAGGATATTTTGGGTTCATCCGGCCTCAAATAGGATATGTTGGGTTCATCCGCCCTCGAATAGGATAAAGTTCCCTCCTAGGTTCAGTTTTCACCCATAGGAGATGCATTTCCTCCTAAGTTTAGTTTTACCCATAGGAGATGCATTTCCTCCTAAGTTTAGTTTTCACCCATGAGAGAGGCATTTCCTTCTAAGTTAGTATTGAAGTTGGGAGCCCGCCCATATAACAGAGGCATACATTTCTGTCCTTTCATTTAAGTTCTAGGTCGCCCACCAGTATAATGCGGGAATACATTTCAGTTCTAGGTCGCCCACCAGTATAATGCGGGAATACATTTAAGTTCTAGGTCGCCCACCAGTATAATGCGGGAATACATTTAAGTTCTAGGTCGCCCACCAGTATAATGCGGGAATACATTTTAAGTTCTAGGTCGCCCACCAGTATAATGCGGGAATACATTTAAGTTCTAGGTCGCCTACCAGTATAATGCGGGAATACTTTTAAGTTCTAGGTCGCCCACCAGTATAATGTGAGAATACATTTAAGTTCTAGGTCGCCCACCAGTAAAATGCGGGAATACATTTAAGTTCTAGGTCGCCCACCAGTATAATGCGGGAATACATTTAAGTTCTAGGTCGCCTACCAGTATAATGCGGGAATACATTTCAGTTCTAGGTCGCCCACCAGTATAATGCGGGAATACATTTTAAGTTCTAGGTCGCCCACCAGTATAATGCGGGAATACTTTTAAGTTCTAGGTCGCCCACCAGTATAATGCGGGAATACATTTAAGTTCTAGGTCACCCACCAGTATAATGCGGGAATACATTTAAGTTCTAGGTCGCCCACCAGTAAAATGCGGGAATACATTTAAGTTCTAGGTCGCCCACCAGTATAATGCGGGAATACATTTAAGTTCTAGGTCGCCCACCAGTATAATGCGGGAATACATTTCAGTTCTAGGTCGCCCACCAGTATAATGCGGGAATACTTTTAAGTTCTAGGTCGCCCACCAGTATAATGCGGGAATACATTTAAGTTCTAGGTCGCCCACCAGTATAATGCGGGAATACTTTTAAGTTCTAGGTCGCCCACCAGTAAAATGCGGGAATACTTTTCAGTTCTAGGTCGCCCACCAGTATAATGAGGGGATACATTTTGTCTGTTCATTCCATATTCTAGGTCGCCCACCAGTAAAATGCGGGAATACTTTTCAGTTCTAGGTCGCCCACCAGTATAATGAGGGAATACATTTTGTCTGTTCATTCCATATTCTAGGTCGCCCACCAGTATAAATGCAGGCATGTCATTACCAATAGGAGATGCACTTCCTAATTTAGGTCATTCCGATTCGACCATAGGAGACACACTTCCTAGTTTGAGTCATTGAGGTTTTATTTTAGCAGACGCATTTGCTAGCACATTGCATCAGTAGTGTAAATTTTGCTAACGACTCACAAATCTTCCCAGCACAAGCTGAGTTAGGAGATTTTGTTTGTTTTGTTTGTTTTGTTTGTTTTGGTTGTCAGGGACCCGCCTGTAGAACGGAGGTTGTCGTATGTCGGAAGGAAGAAATCAGGCGTCCACCTGGAGAACAAGGAGAAAGAAAAGAAGAAATCAGGTGTCCACCTGGAGAACAAGGACAAAGAAAAATAGAAATCAGGTGTCCACCTGGAGAACAAGGACAAAGAAAAATAGAAATCAGGCGTCCACCTGGAGAACAAGGACAAAGAAAAGAAGTAATCAGGCGTCCACCTGGAGAATAAGGACAAAGGAAGGAAGAAATCAGGCGTCCACCTGGAGAACAAGGATAAAAGAAATAGAAATCAGGCACCCACCTGGAGAATAAGGGAATACAATTGAAGTATTGAAGTCAAAAGCCCGCTCATATGAGAAAGGAGCACACTTAGAATCAATAAAGCAGAGGAATACAACAGGAATCCCCAGCAGCAAGCAATAAAAATCCCCAGCATTCACAAAAGGCTGGTAAAAAAAAACAACAAGAAAAAAGAGAGAAAAAATGAATGATGAATCCAAGGCACGGAAGTGGAGAACAGAGGTGGTCTGCTCAAGAACTAGCGCCTACAACTAGCAAGTATCAAGGTTCAAATCCAAAGTCTGTATGAAGCACCAATCAAGACTCAAGATCAAGTTTCAGAAGACTTAGAGATAGGAATCCTTGTAACTAGTAGCTGATAGGTTTAGTTAATCTTTTTAGTTATCATTTTTGATGTAATGACAGGACCGCGGACCGGAACCTCAACGGAACGGCACCTCGATCGGCTCCTCACCTCAGTACACTCTACCATCTCTCTCATTTCCGAACTACACGTGGCCTGATTCCTGTATAACCAAGGATATGTAGGCAGCTCAGATACCAGGGCTCGGTCACATTCCTTTC